>NW_024669243.1:0-2531 GCF_008729295.1 Plectropomus leopardus | reverse complement strand
ATATTTTCAGAAATAACAACATCGGTCTGATAATCTGAGTGGATTGACAAAAAATCAGTTAAAATTATTGTGACAGTTCAAAGTCACTTTTTGCTGTTGAAGTTGCTGATTTTCTTTTGATTACTGTGATAATTTCATTTGAAAAGTAATGAAAGTTTTTATTTATTTTAATCATTTTAAAACAGTTTCTAATTTATAGTTAATTTATAGTTCGTATCGAGACTATTTGACTGAACTTTTCTTGACAGGATCTGTGAGTTTGGGCTAAAGTGTCTAAATATTATTTGGTATTTTAGGATCTCAGACATGAGCAGGAATATTCGTGTCAGACTGAGAACTAAATGTTTTTCAGCTCTGAAGTCAGTCGAGGTGAAAATCTGAGCGCGCTCTCAGGAGTCATCTGAGGACACGGTAAAAATAAATCTGTCTGGACGCCGGAACCAACGAGCCGCGTGTGAACGCAGCACCGTGTTGAGGTGACGGGAGGTAACTGCTGCTCGCTATAGTATCGCCATGGCAACATGCCCAACACTCTGAAGTTACCTAGCAACAGCCGCAGCGTATAACGGAGGGACAACATGTCCTCATCTGATGTCAACGTCTCGTCTGCGTGCAGCTGCACTGAGGGGACAGTTTACACGGAGAGACGTCTGACATCAGCTGAGTCCGTTTGCGGACGCGCTGATGTTCATTTTCATGCTTCTGTCAGTTTGTCTGGTTTCGTCTCGTTTTCTTTGTCTGAGATCAAACTCCTGAAACCTGAAACGACCCGACGGGAAGATCCGTCTGCGCCGCAGCCGAGAGAACAAAGAGCCTCAACTTCACACTTATTTTAAAGAGCACGTTTGGTACGAGAGCATCTGCAGAGGAGCCGACCCCACCGCTGCCGCTCAGCGCCTCCAATCTCAACTTCAAATCCAAAAACAGCAAATCACAAACATTCACACGCGTGTTCCTGCAGCAGGGCGGGAACGCACAAAACCAGAAAAAACACAGACAGAAACTGCTGCATCTGTCCTTCAGCCCAATTTAATATACAGCACTGACACTCAACCCAGGGCCGCAGGCCAAATCTGGCCCCTCACAGGGCCCCTGCTGGCCCCCAAAACTGTTTTCTAACTGACAGTAAAAATAAAGTGATGGACTCTGTGAACAGTTTTTGTCCTTTTAGTCTCCATCAGGTGTCAGAGACATAAAACAGCATCAAAATAGAGCCAGAGGAGGATCCCCCACACCCCCGACAGAGGACACAGCTGAGACACTGATGTCCTAAAATAGTAGAAATGTCCCAAAATCCTAGAAACATCTAAAATCCTAGAAATGTCTTAAAATTAATAAAATGTCCTAAAATCATAGAACTGTCCTAAAATCCCAGAAACATGCTGGTCTGCTGTAATTGGCCCCAGGAGTCCTGTTATTTAGCAGAAGCGGCCCCTCAGCTGAACGGCCCGAGGCTTTTCGATATCTACACTCACTCAAACACAGCAGGCGAAACCTGCCGCGAAAATCTGAGGGAAAAAAGAACGTTTCGGTTCCGATGGTTTTAACGGCTTTGTTTTTAAATTGCGAGGCTGGGATCTCTAACACCTTTGTAGTTTTGTGATTTGTTCCATTTCACAAATTGCCGTGTTTCGACAGTCGTGTTTCGACAGTCGTTTTTCCGTGAATTTCCGTTGCCCGTGGAGAATTGCTCTTGAGTGTTTTGAAACGCTGTTTTGTAAATTGTGCTCGTTTTTTCTGGGTAATTGTTGGTTTTTTGAGTCGCTGTAATGTTTCGTGATTCGCAGATTCATTATCCAGATTGTTGAGTTTCGATAATTACATTTTTTTTTGTGAACTGCTTTTGCCGGATTTGTCCTTTTTTTGCTAATTTCCATCATGTGAAAAAAATGAGTTTCTTTAAAAATTGCAGTTTGTGTGAATTGCTGATGTGTTTCTGTAAATTTCATTTACATTTTTTTGTGTCTTGCAATTTGCCCTTCAGGGCCCCCGTAGCAACGCTGTGAGGTCCCCTAGCAACAGCCTCGGCCGGTAACGGAGGAACACGATGTCCTCGTGATGCTGAAGTCTCGTCTGCGTGAAACGGATGTGACATTTTATTTGAGCAGATGTTTGACATCGGCTGCAGTCGCTCATTTTTTCCTTTAGTTTGAGTGAATCTTTGCGGCTCAGACATCAAACCGTCACCTGAAACGACCCCGAGAGGGAAATCAGGTCGCTGCAGCCGCCGAGAGAACAAAGAGCCTCAGCAGCAAACTGAATCCCAAACTTTACCATTTCACACATTCACACGAAATAAAACCACAAATCCGAAAATACGAAACAAATTAGATCAGAATAAAACATGAGACGATAAATGAACATTAAAACATCATTACTGTCTTTTCTTCTCCTTTCAGGTAAACACCAACACAGACGAGGACAGACAGGCAGACAGACGAGGACAGACAGGCAGACAGACGAGGACAGACAGGCAGACAGACGAGGACAGACAGACAGACAGACAGACGAGGACAGACAGGCAGACAGAC
>NW_024669242.1:0-462 GCF_008729295.1 Plectropomus leopardus | reverse complement strand
AGTATAGACAAATAGAAAATAATAATAATAATAATAAAATAAGATGTTCCATAAATGATATAAATTGAAATATAATGAAACATGACATGTCAATTGGTGAAAGAGAGAATCAAGAAGTAAACCAACAAAGAAGCAAAAAACAAGAAAGGAAAAAAAAGAGAGAAAAGAAAAAGAAGAAAAACATAGAAGCCCTCAAACTTTTGCTGAAGACTTTTTGTTGAAGACTATCTTACTGTCTTTAAGTTGTATAGCAATCTGTCTTCGTTTACACGTTTCATTATTACGAGGATTTTGATCTCTAGAGCTGCATTTGAAACCCTTCCTTATCATGGAAATAGTGCACTATATGGTGTATTCACTATTTTGCAGTAATATTCGAATTCTCAGCAGTTCATTTCATCCACTTTGTAGTGCACTATATAATACCCATAATGTACAGCAAATTTGTGCGTACATGTGATG
>NW_024669241.1:0-531 GCF_008729295.1 Plectropomus leopardus | reverse complement strand
CTATAGTCACATTAGCAGCTCTGTGAGGCTGCACTTTGGCAGAGTGACGCTTTTAGCAACTGCAGGAAACAAACTTAAAGTCTCTGAGAGGCTGAGGCTGGCCGATTGTGTGACAGGCTGAGATCCAAAAATATGTTCAAAAACGTGAAAGGGAATCAACTTAAAATGTGCACAAGCTTAGAGTCAAAATAATCACAGCGATCAAAAAAAAAAGTGCTGTCAACAAAAACACGGTGACTAACTTCACGGTCTTTCTCCTATCAACGCGACATGAAAACATCACCGCCCGTATCCATGTGACCCAACTCTCCCAATAACCATAATCATGAAACTAATAAATAATATTATCCTAAAACACAAACAAAAAACATTTACCATATCAAAATATAACCCATCCCAAATCAATATTTAAAAATTCTCTCTTGTCTTAATTAATTCATGGCTTCTGCAAATGCTTTTAGCTAAATGCTAACATGCTGACAGGCACAGTTAAGCCCTTTTAACGCAGAGATCAACTTTAATGGGACAGGG
>NW_024669240.1:0-296 GCF_008729295.1 Plectropomus leopardus | reverse complement strand
TTGCGTCCACTGGCACTTTCTTTGATAAACAAGCTCTATTTTGATGCCGTTTTATGCACTCAGGCATCTTATGTATACTAAAAGTACAAAAACAATACCAAGCGTGAATCACTTTATCTTTGTTGTAAATGAGAAAATGATTGGGGGGCCACACGGCATCCTTTCAGGGGCCAGATTTGGTCCACAGGCTGTAAGTTAAGTATCACAGCTTTCAGTAATCTGAAAGGGGCAAATGAAAGCTGTACTTCGCACATGCATGCATGCATGCTCACACACATTTAAATGAATCACAAGAT
>NW_024669239.1:0-568 GCF_008729295.1 Plectropomus leopardus | reverse complement strand
CACAGCCTCTGCACATGGGGCGCCGCTCTATCCACTGAGCCACCAGGCGGCCCGTGCAAATCATACTTTGACCAACCCCCCACCCCCCCAAAAAAATCAGTATAATTTGTACACAGTATTTGAGTATTTTCTCCTTCCACAACAGCTGATGGAGGCAGCGGTAGACCAGCAACTCTGCCATTCAGTGGAGTAAAATCACGTAAAATGATGCCTGCCTGTAAGGGCTGTCTTACAGCAAGGTAAAACGATGAAAATATTCTAAATATAGCATAGACTACACTGATATTGTTTTTTTTAAGTGGCTTAAAACCATCAATGAAAGCAGAGTTTGCTCAGCGCTGTTTGATTATATGTACATGACACAGTAGTTTTCTACCCTGAAGTTATTGTAAATAAAATGCTGTGATTGTGATTAGTCTATATCATAGACTGTATAGATAATATAGGTGTATTGCAACTAGCTGAGAGGGAGCATATCTCCACCTGCCTTGGTGGAGTCAGACATACTTCCATTAATATATAGATTTCCCCCCCGCTGCTTGTATACTGGGACAAAGACAGTATTTTA
>NW_024669238.1:0-372 GCF_008729295.1 Plectropomus leopardus | reverse complement strand
TATAATATACCTCTATACCTGAGGGCAGGCTTAAAATGTCAAAAATGTGCTATGCTATGCCAGGTAACCACACAACAACATAACAAACTACCAATATTATTGGTTACAGTTCTAGTTTTATATGTACTGCAGTTCTGCGTGTGGTTTGTCCAAGTGATGTTGCCGTACCAAGCAGAAGCCATTGCTTAAGGGCTGCAGCTATACCTTCTTTATGCCAATATTGTTTTGTTTTTTTTCACAGAACAAAACAACAGTAGCATCATGCTGCTTTGGTGTGTGATTTAAGACAGCATGCTGGCATCGGGGAAGCAAAAGATGAGTGATTGGCGTGACGCTTAACACAACAGTTTGGTCCTCTAGTGTGACATATAA
>NW_024669237.1:0-722 GCF_008729295.1 Plectropomus leopardus | reverse complement strand
TAGCCAAATTGGGAGTTCACCAGCATGCTGCGGTGTGTGTGTGCGTGCGTGCGTTTGTGTGTGTGTATGTGTGTATCAGCAGGGGCGTAAGCCGCACTAATTGGCCGGTGGTTTTGACCTTTCTTGAGTCTAACAGGAAGAGCTCATTTGGATATCTCCGTTACCAAGGATTTAAATATTGACACTGACACTGGTGCAGAACATGACTCACAGATTTTAGTGATATTCACTGTAAAGATTTGTTCTGGCTTTTAATTCCTGTCCTCGTGTCTTCTCGTCTGGTGTTCTGTCAGTCTACATTCATCTCCTCGGATGACGAACAAAAAAAAAATCAGGAATACTCTGCAGAGGGTGATGGGCCCTAAAGCAACTGTTGATAATGTCTGTCTGAATGAAGGCATTTTTGTGCATATGGTAAACACTGTTAAAGCAGAGGAGGAGGGACATTATGCTTTTGGAAATCCTTGCCTACTTATCAACAGGATGAATAACAGAGACACAGAGGGAGGGAAAGACTGAAGATTTTTAATGATGCCCTGTGTTGGTTGGATTGTTGGTTCACAGAGGATTTTTTCCATTGCTGATGTCCCAATCTCTTCCCAGCCCATGTCATGCCCTGCTTTGTTTATTTACCCACATTTATTTTTGTCCAGCTTAAGCTTTCAGCCCGTGTTCGGCTGGGAAGGCAGGGAAGATGGGTGTGTATTCGCTTCAGCCTTCTA
>NW_024669236.1:0-356 GCF_008729295.1 Plectropomus leopardus | reverse complement strand
GATAACCTTGTCTCTAATCTGAAGCTCAAATTAAGTTTCTTTTTTCATAAATAAATCCTTTTTCTCTCTTCAGTCGAAGAAGCACTTGATTTCGGCGACATTTTTACATTTGTTGGATTACAGTGATCTGCTTTATATGAATGCACCTGATCTGTGCCTTAAGAAATTCGACACTGTTTACAATTGTGCCTTACGTTTCATTACTGACTGTGGGTAACGCGTACACTACTGTAAATTGTACGCTGCTAATAGGCCTTCTCTGTCTGTCCGCAGGCTCTCATACTGGTCGGTTTTTATAAATAAGAGTCTACTTGGGCTGGTTCCCTCTTATTTATGTACATATATGTGTGTAAAAA
>NW_024669235.1:0-374 GCF_008729295.1 Plectropomus leopardus | reverse complement strand
GAGGAGATAAGTCTCACACAGAATCAGTGGCTTCTTTTAGATCACTTCTTAAAATTCACTTTTACAGACTTGGTTTTATGTGATGTCATGTGATGTCTGCCGGTGTCTCCGCCGGTGTCTCCGCCGGTGTCTCCTCCGGTGTCTCTGCCGGTGTCTCCAAATGTCTGCTCCGCTCTCATTGTCCGCCGGTGTCTCTGAGTTGACATAAGAGGGAAAGAAAACACAAAAAATCTAAAAATTTATTTCGCTCTTGAAAATGATTTTTTCCAGCTTTTTGTCTGAAATGTTGTTTTTTCAATGAAAATGCACAAATTAACTTAATCTGTTCTCACCACATCTCAGCCTTTCATACCCTCAGGTAATGAAAAACAAAC
>NW_024669234.1:0-836 GCF_008729295.1 Plectropomus leopardus | reverse complement strand
CATACTATACTATGGCATTTTCTGTCATTTTTTTGACATGCTATATTATGACATTTTGGCCTTTTTTTCCACTTTGCATACTATTATATGTCTCCACAAGCTATAATATGTCGTCTTAATGACATTTAATATATCGTTTTCAGCCATTTTTATGACATATCAAAATTTGATGTTTTTGATATACTATACTATAGCCTTGTAGGTCATTTTTTTGACATGCTGAATTATGAAGTTTTTGGTCTTTTTTTGGCCTTTTTTTCCACTTTGTTTATGATGATGTGTCTTTACAAGCTTTAATACATTTTTTTCAGCCATTTTTATGGCATGTCAAAATTTGACGTTGCTCGTTACTACACTATGGTGTTTTCACCCATTTTTTCAACATGCTAAATCATGACGCTTCATCCTTTTTTTGGACACTGTCTATTATGACGTGCTTCTACAAGCTATATGTCGTTTTTGCAGCCATTATATTGACATGTCAAAATTTGACATTTGTCGACATACTATAGTATAGTATGTCATTCAAAATCATGCAAAAACGTCATGATTAAGTATGTCATCCAAAATTGTGAATAAACATCATAGTGTAGTATGTTGTCTAAAATCGTGAAACATGCCATCAAATTGTATGTGATCCAAAATAGTGAAAAATGTGAGTAGTATGTCATCTGAAGCCATGAAAAAATGTTGTAGAATCAGAACCAGAATCCGGTTTTATTGGTTTAACTTCTTGATTTTGGACGACATGGTGTATATGCTATGATGTTTTTGGGTCATTTTTGACTTTATATGTGTGTGTGTTTGTGTGTGTGATACTATACAATGATATCTTT
>NW_024669233.1:0-307 GCF_008729295.1 Plectropomus leopardus | reverse complement strand
CACCACATGACGGAGAGGAACATAACTGTGTTGCTATCCTCCAACAACTGTGCTCCCCAAGACCAGATCTACAGGAAACACCACTAATCAACTCAGATCTGGTTCTTTTTGTAGATGGATCTGCTTCCCGCAACCCACAAACTGGTCGCAACAGAGTTGGTTTTGCTGTGGTCACTAATCATGATACTCTCATCTCTGGTCCACTCCCCTCTCACTATTCTGCACAAGCAGCAGAACTAATAGCATTGACAGAGGCATGTAAACTGGCAAATAACAAAACTGTGACTATTTACACTGACTCAAGATA
>NW_024669232.1:0-1117 GCF_008729295.1 Plectropomus leopardus | reverse complement strand
TCATTTTGCCTTGTCTCGGGTGACGGTCCTCCGCTCTCGGAGTAAACAGGGGGCCTTCGGTGGAGATGCTGCAGCATTGAAGACGTACTGTTGTGGTATGCAAGCGCTGTCTTACAGTGAATACACGCAGCAGTGTTCGCTTGATGTCCAGCTTGAAATGCTCCCACACTTTTGACATTTTCTGCCTTTTCTTTTTGCCTTTCTTTTCGCTTTCACCGCCTTCTTCGTCGTTACCTCTTCATCCATGGTTAAAACCAAACATATCCGCCGCCTCTTTTTTATTCCTTTACGTGCGTGACGTCAGCACGTTGTGCCGCATTAAAAGTAGTCCGGGCGAAATACCATGCTTTGAGCTGGCAAAATTAAACGATTCCTCGAGGCACAGAAAATTCCTCGATCAGTTTTTGTAATCGAGTTACTCGAATTATTCGAGGAATCGTTTCAGCCCTAATTCTGTCCCACCAGCTAAGTGAAACATCTGCACCTTTCTGCCGTCGGTCTACACATGGGCGTATTATCAGACAATGGGCTCCTGGGCAGAGACATGCAAAAGGCCCCACCACCTCTCTAACAAAGGAGAAAGACTCACAAACTTCGTGTTGGTTTTTCTTCTAATTGCTGTTGTAGATTTGCATCCCTTTGTAGTTGTCAGCATCTTTTTGTAGTTTTGTGCCTCTTTGTGGTGGTTTTGTGTGATCTTGTGGTTTTTTCGTGTTTCTTTGTAATCATTTTGTGTCTCTTTCATGTCATTTGTGTCAGGGTCTACATTTGTGTCTTTTTTGGGTTATTTGGTGTCACAGTCATTTATTTCTTAGAGGCATATTAGTGTCTTTCTGGTTTTGTTCCTGTAAATCTCTCTGTAGTCTTGTTTTATGTCTTTTTGAGGTGGTTTTGTGCCATTTTGTGTCTCCTCTTCCTTTGCATGTCTTAAGGGTATATTTCTGTCTTTTTCGGTCGTTTTGTTTCTTTTTGTTGTTGTTTTGGTATAATTATGTCTTTTTTGGTTGTTTTTTGTTTCCTTAAGGTATATTTAAGGGGGATTTTTTTTTTGGGGGGGGGGGGGGGGGGGTGTCATTTTGTGTCACTTTGTAGTTTCTTTGCATCTCTTTGTGATTAT
>NW_024669231.1:0-637 GCF_008729295.1 Plectropomus leopardus | reverse complement strand
CTGGATAGGATGAAGTTTTGGTCCAGATCCGGACCGCGGTCCGCCTGTTGGTACATGTGATGAATCAGTGGTATGGACGCTATGAATACACACCTCCGTGCGTATTGGTCACGTGCAATGACAGGTGTTTTGTTGGAAAGCCTCGCAGGAGCCAGACAGCTTGTAAAGCTGCTCCAGCCGGAGTGGACTGTTGGACATTTCAGCGTGCTGGAGTGGGCTATCACACGTTCCCGCTGGAGCGGGCTGTCTGAAATGTCCACACGCTGGAGCGGGCTGTTGCACATTTCCGTGCTAGAGCAGGCTGTTGGACATGTCGCGCACTGGAGCGTGTTGGAGCGGACACGTCCGTGCGCTATGGGATGGTAATGATTGCTCCAGTCAAACCCTCAGATGTTATGTGGGAAACCAAGTTATGACTGTTGGCCGATTAAAAACTTTTTGATTACAAAAGGAACAGAAATATAAATAAATAGCCTTTTTCTCCTTTGGCAAGTGACCATGGTATAAGCAGGATAATTCCTGTTGAGGTGTCCATAATAAGTAAATAATGACCTCAGCAGAGTCCAACATGCACGTCTCCAAATTTGCCATTAATCCCTGATAATGGACACCCTCTCAGGCATTATCCCCTCGATAA
>NW_024669230.1:0-278 GCF_008729295.1 Plectropomus leopardus | reverse complement strand
ATGTCATCAAAAGAGTCAGCCAGGTATGCCGTAAAAAGTCACAGTACAGCGTGCCGTAAAAAAACACAATGCAAAAAAGAAATACGCCATCAAAGAGAAAACTATGCCGTAAAAAGCTCCAGTACGTTGTCACAAATCACATTTTCGCAGTAGACAATGCCACAAATACACACACAAACTTCTACGCCGTGGAAATGTCACCGTTTAGTGGGTCGTGAAGATGTCAAGTAGTCAAGTGTGCCGTTAAAAGCTCAAGTTCGTTGTCATAAATCACATGT
>NW_024669229.1:0-519 GCF_008729295.1 Plectropomus leopardus | reverse complement strand
TGTAGGCATTTAGCAGCTTTTTGAGTTAACCTTTGTTCACGATAAGATGGCCATCAACAAAGTCTCTCCACATAGCTTTGCTTAACTATTTTTGGTTTTAACTGTGATCAGTGGCAAGCCAGTCATTTCTCAATTGGGAGGTAAGAATGGGACCAGTGGTCATTGTGGGGTGTCACAGAAATTGATATTATATGAAGATAAAAATGTTTCTAACTAGAAATATATAAAAAAAATAAGGGACAATTTAAACAACCTTTAATAGGGGTTTGACTGTGTGTTATGATACACATCGCTTGGCTATGTGTATCTGGTGAATTACTACTAAGTAAAAGTCAAGTCAAGTCAAGTCAGTTTTATTTATATAGCCCATTATCACAAAACATGGTTTGCCTCAGAGGGCTTTACAGTGTACGACATCCCTCTGCCCTTAGACCCTCACATCACCCAAGGAAAAACTCCCCAAAAAGAACCCCTGTAACGGGGAAAAAAAAGAGGAAGAAACCTCAGGAAGAGCGGTAG
>NW_024669228.1:0-491 GCF_008729295.1 Plectropomus leopardus | reverse complement strand
GTGTGTGTGTGTGTGAGTGTGTGTATTTTCATGCAAGTATGGAATTTCCTGTTAGAGGTTTTGTCAACTGTCAGGTTGTAAAACCTCATCTGTTGCCAGAAAAAAAGGAAGTAGTCTAATCTATCAGTGTTTCGATTGTTGGGAGTTTTTGTTTGCTTATTGTTTTATGTTTTTTTTTTTTTTTTCCAGGAAATGTGCTGACGTAATAAACATCACACACTGTCCAACTCAAATTTTGTATGACATAGAAACAGCAGAAAGTGAACGAAACCACATTCCCACTCACTCTTTCTTCTTGCCACCATGAGCTCTTTATCGTCTCCGTATTAGCTTTACTCCAGCCTGTCTTTTTCTTTCCTCGCTATGTCTCCTCATGCCTGATAGTCCCTATTTCTTGATGTCTTTCTCCTTCTCCAGGTGGGTCTGTGCTTGGGCCCTAAGTTGGAGGGCTTGGCCCTGCCTGGTAGCAGTATAACAGAGGCCTCTTTGCT
>NW_024669227.1:0-249 GCF_008729295.1 Plectropomus leopardus | reverse complement strand
TCCTCTTCTTTAGCATGTAGGGGACCCGAAAACATCAGCTCAACATGCTGGCGAAACTTCCTCCAAGTGTCGGGAAGGTTAGACGAATCCCAATCCATCCGTGGCGTGGGGACACCTGTACTGTCCATCTTCCATCGGCAGGTCGATGCGTACCAAGATTAACTGACACCATGTATTGTTCCTGTGATATTGACTATTATTAGTCTAAATAAACACAACAATATGCGTCGGTCTCCAACTTTATTCACC
>NW_024669226.1:0-845 GCF_008729295.1 Plectropomus leopardus | reverse complement strand
TAATTTCCTCATACGCAATGAAGAATTCGAAAGTGAAAGAGTTTAAAACTACTTTAATGTAGTCGTGTCCTCTCAAAGTAACATGCAAAATTAGTCAACTACACAACACTGTGTGAAATGAATAGTAAATATATTTAAGCAATCCTGTTTTGTTATTTTAAAATATAATCATAAGACCTAAGACCTAAGATATTCAGCCTAAATTAAAAAAAGACGGGTAGAGTCAATAGGAACCAATAGGAGCGCGCTTTTTTAGCCTCATCATCAGTCTCTAAACGGAAATGCAGCATTCAGGTTTGGAGAAGCCAACCGAGGTCAAATAATTTCATATAATTAAAAACAAAAAACAGAAAAAAACCTGTTCTAATGCAACAAGGGTAATGGCATGTTGATGATGCAGTTTGACTTAAATTACCATAACATACAGCACCCTAAAAGTGATATTAAAACACTCACACACACACACACATATAAAGAGAAAGAGAGAGAGAGAGAGAGAGAGAGAGAGAGAGAAAGAGAGATTTTTTTTTTGGTTTATATTTTCTTGTAATTTTTTTTTTCTCTTCACCTTAGACTGTGAATGGCAAGGAGGGAGTTAAATGCTAAGTTAGTGAGTGCTTCATGGGAAATGGTATTACCATTGAATAGGTACTTCGTAGTGTTGGGGACAGACATGAAAAGACAAAAATATAAGTATGTGAATTTATTGTGAACATCTCCTCTGTACTATATGTTGTATGTGTTGTCTTTATGTTTAGTAAATGAAAAGTACAAAATATATATTAAAAAACATAAAAAAAAAAATAGGCAACAGGGGTCAAATACAATTTTATTCAATGATTTTT
>NW_024669225.1:0-254 GCF_008729295.1 Plectropomus leopardus | reverse complement strand
ATTTATGGGTTACAGCTCAGGATATAAATAGGCAAAGAGGAAATGGGGGTATTAAACATAATACAGCTGATAATTACGGTGTCAGAACTTATCTAAATGCTGTACAGGAAAGAAAAGTCAGACAACATTTATTAGAGCACATGAAAGGTGTGTATAATGAGAACAAAAGAAAAGGAAATGATGAAAGATGAAAAAAAGAACTCAGGATCATGTTACCATTGTGCCAATTGCTTAGCCGTTGGCAAGCAGTTAAT
>NW_024669224.1:0-379 GCF_008729295.1 Plectropomus leopardus | reverse complement strand
GATATTTCTGAAGACTAACAATTCATTCTACAGGTAGAGAAGCTACAAAGTGTCCAAATTTGGTGTCACTAACTTGAGTCATTGACCAGACACTTTATTCTTCCTCCCTGGCCTACATCTAAACCTAACAAGTGGTTTGATTTGTACATCATGTTTGCTGCTTTAGAGCTGATGGTCAAAGGTGTACTTGGCTGTTCAGGTAGTATTTAATCCTTCAGTGGTATTGATAATACACACATCTGCTGTTTGCATGTTACGCACAGTGGTTCACATCAAACGCACACGTTGTCTTGTAGTAGTCTGGTAAACTAAAATGCAATCAAGAGTTAGATTAATGTCTATGTTATGTAATGAGTCCAATCCTCAATACAAATTTTAG
>NW_024669223.1:0-529 GCF_008729295.1 Plectropomus leopardus | reverse complement strand
TGACCTGAAAGTCAAACAGCATAAAATTCACAGGAGAAAGCCGTGAATAAAACAAAAGAAGAAGAAGAGGAGAAAACGAAACAAGGGTATGGACTACGTACGAAATGTACATTACCGAAATGGTACCCATGTTTTCACTGTTTTGTATGTTCAGTACTTGTTCAGTATGTGACATAAAAAAGTACTAGACTATGTACGAACTGGAAGAAGGTGCGATTGCAACTTGTTGAAATGGGACAGCGTCAGATAAAACGTGATTGGACAAAACCAGCGATGTTGTTATCCTGCAGACAGCTTGATGTCAGCGGCCATGTACACAGAATTATACCTAAAACACCGTAAGTAGACGCGGGATGAGAATGTGTTGTCCACGAAGGAGTTGGACATATTGCATCAAGAAATGATATCCCCCCTGGTGCTTGTATACTGGGACAAAGACAGCTGTCCAATTAAATAATCTAATCGAGCTATAACCATAGATTCACTTAACTGCGCATGTAAAAATACTGAGTAAGCTATGGTTGTAGGT
>NW_024669222.1:0-509 GCF_008729295.1 Plectropomus leopardus | reverse complement strand
AGGGCAGGTTACGCCTCACCATCCAAGAACATTTCCATTGGGGATGAATGAGGACACGTTAGTCTTTACACTGATGATATGTGGTCAGCTCAATGTGTGTTGGTTTTCATGTACACTTGTATTCAGCGCTGTCCACTTGTGATCAGATCAACCAAAAGGCACGTTAAAACCAGGCATAAACAGACCATCCACTGTTTTATAACATCTGTTTTTCTTTTATTTAAAGTGGAGCAGGAGGAAGGGGGCATCCTGAGCATTAAATCCATTTTGGAGAAATTAAACCAGGATCTGGAGACCAGTGGAGGTTCAGCCAGCCAGCCGTCATCACAGAGGGTGAGACTCCAAATTAAAGTGTTTTTTGGTTTTTTTGGGGGTTTTTTAAAGTGCTTTCTGCTTCTCATCAAGGAAATTACCTGAAAAAAGTAGTAAAAGTATTAATTTTGTAACAAAAATTTAAAATTGTCATTATAATCATTATAAATCTCCTTAGCTTTTTAAAAATAATGTTC
>NW_024669220.1:0-218 GCF_008729295.1 Plectropomus leopardus | reverse complement strand
CGTTTGGTGCATTTTACATGCTTACGTTCTTTTTTTTAAATTTTTTTTAGCTCAGCTTCAACAATAAGTCTAAAATACAGCATCCCACAGCCGTCAAAGCATAAAAACATACACTGTATTATTTCTGGGTCTCATTCTGGGGTTTTGAATTTGTATTTGACTTTTTTACTATTTTCCACCTGATTACGTCATTTTTTTTTACCATATTTGGCATATGG
>NW_024669219.1:0-598 GCF_008729295.1 Plectropomus leopardus | reverse complement strand
AAATCAATGTGTACACTGCGGAGGCTTTTCTCTGTGGGCTCATAGCGAATTGAAAAGAAACATATCTGACAAAGACATCTACAGCAGCAAAATATATCTCCGCCCGGACCGCTTTTGTTGCACTCTATCATGCAACACTGTCAGAGAGAACTGTCGGATAAGTGTAAGGGCGGCTTCTTCCTCAGCCGATCTCAAGTAAACATGACTCTTGAGTCAAGGTTTTTATTTAAGTGTCTCCGGTTATTCCCTCTTTCGTCGTGTCATCAAAACATGACATGTCAGCATCGCTGAGGAAAAAGTTTAAAGATCTATGACAACAATAAACACACCTCAAGCAAGTGCAACTGTCTCAGTAGATGGCCAGCCTTGGCACTGAGCTCCTCTGACGTATAAAAGCTGTAAAGCAGACTGACAGTGAGGCAATTTGAGGTTGCAGAGAAAGAGAAATCTGTGTTAGACATTACGTGGGAAAAAAATCGACAGCAGGTGAGGGTCAGGGGTGTTTAAAAGAGAAAGGAGGGGGGTGAGATAAAGGGAGAGGGGTACTGGAGATGATATGCTCCTGGGAAACAGGGCATAGAGGAGAATGAAGAGTATC
>NW_024669218.1:0-624 GCF_008729295.1 Plectropomus leopardus | reverse complement strand
GGGGAATTAAAACTGTTTTTTGCAGAAGATGTTTTTGTTGTTTACACAAATCCTCCTGCTGATATTTACATTTTACTACAGATAGTGTAGAAAATGCTACTGTATGGGTCCTCTGAGTGATGGAAACTGTAAAAATCAGGCCTAAGGGATTTTATTAAGAATTTTCAATCTGTTTTCGATCTTTTTTATCTCTCCCTGTTCAAAAGCTCGGTTATGAATTTAGTGTTAAGCTTGTGGTGTGCCAACAACCAGGGTGTGTCATCTTTTGAAGTCTTCCTGCTGCCAGTTTTGTGTCACAATATGCCTCATCATTAACCCACAGAAGAACGTTATTAAAATTAACTCATCAAGAAGTGACTTATTATGATAAAATCATCAGCAGTTAGACATTTGTGATTTGCATTAGTCAGAAATGACTTTAAACCTTCACCTGCTGTAATAATTTGATGATTTGGAAACAATTTAATTTCAAGTCTGTGCCTTTAAAGTGATATTTTTAAACAGTTGCAAGTGAGCAATAATTATCACGAAACCTAAAGGAAACATTCAGCAGAAGCAGAACTTACTTTTCTTTCTGAAAACACCAGAAGAAGATACTAACAGTGGTGTAGATTTCATCAACCC
>NW_024669217.1:0-772 GCF_008729295.1 Plectropomus leopardus | reverse complement strand
GAGGAGCAGAGACAAGAGAGGAGAGGAGTCAAAGGCAAGGGGAACTGGTGGAAACTGTTGTGAAACAGTGCCATCTGGTGGAGATAATAGACCCATACATGTTGTGGCTCTCAAAGGTGAATACGGGTGAGGAGAAATTTCTGTGGTTATAATTTGGAGATTTCAGAGATATTGAGTGTATAGTGACCTTGCTGTTGTAATTTTATTGCTGTTGCTATAGAAACAACATTGAGTTCTTAATATATTCAATTCTAATCCTGTTCTGTGGTCATTCTTTTAAAAAAAGTAATTTATTGCATAATTTACAGCATTATTTCTCTGAAAATCTCTTCCCCATTCAAGCCAAAATGGTATTGTAGCTGAAATATCCCAAATCAAAGCGATATTGAATCAGGACCTTGAGAATCAAAATCAAATCAATTCAAGAAATCAGTGGCAATACCAAGCCTCTAGCTTCTATTTTATTTATTTATATTTTTTAAATCTGTCAAAGTAGTTAGGCTTGAATATGAAAAATGAATATATACATTTTTTGGTTTTCCACGATGTTTTTTGCACAGATTGTGTATTTTAACACTTTATGTATACTGATAAAATTTAAAAATAATTCTAGACTACCAAAAGTATTTCACGGCTGGAAAGCTGGTCTTTTTAAAAAACTTGGTTGTCTATGCCGTAGAAAGACGCAAATACTGGGATCTTGAAACTGGTGCTACATAACCACACAAAACAGGAAAAGGACTGTGGCATTCGCTTTTGGTCTGAAGGTAGA
>NW_024669216.1:0-611 GCF_008729295.1 Plectropomus leopardus | reverse complement strand
GGGGAGTGAGGAGGAGAGAGATGTGGAAATGTATTTAATTCACAGTGAGCTCTGCACGTCACAACTTCCATTCAAGTCTGTATCACAGTCACAGACATGTTGTTGTCAGATTCAGGAGAAGCCAGGAACACTAGCAAAATAGGTTATATTTTATTCTAGTGGTTCTATTATAAATTGTGCTTTTTATTTTGTGCACTTCATTTTATGAATGGTTCATTTTTCTCATCCCATGTTGTTTTGAATCTGTGATTGTTTTTTTCATCTGTGCTTTTAGTTTGCAGAATACACAATAAAAATCAAACCTAGTCATATCATCAAATTTTTAGTACTACAACTGCAATGCAGTTTTGTTCAGACAATTTTTAAATAAATGAATAAATAACACACAAACGCGATAGTAAAGATACTGTGAACAATCTTTTTTTTTTTTTTACAAAAAAGTATGGTGAGGCAGCATTCTGTTTTTATGCATGAATGGCTTGGAACAGACTGCCCTTACATATAACAGAAGCAACCTTCTTTTATTTGTCTTCCACCTCTGGCCTGTCTGCAACTTATATTCAGTGTCATGGTATCCATGTGCTGTATAATGATTTGATTTGATTTATTCA
>NW_024669215.1:0-837 GCF_008729295.1 Plectropomus leopardus | reverse complement strand
CTTCCATTTATACAGCTTTACATATAAGGCAACAAACTCAGGGAGCTGGTGTCCTTAAATGTTTCTAAATCTAAAATGAACGATATACAGTATATGCAGATTCCATAGGATATGGATGTTTTTAGCCTGCCTGGTTTTACAGCTGACTCACAGAAAGTTCTCTTTGATTCATAGATATTTATCTTTTAATGCAAATTTAAATGCTTGTGAATTTTTTTGTCTGCAACTTTGCATCTCTGTCTGCAACTTTGTGTTCTCACTGCTGACTGTCTTGGCCAGGTCTCCCTTAAAAAAGAGATTCTTAATCTCAATCGGATAGGCAGAGGGTAAATTAAAAATAGGATTATAATAATATTTATCAGACCTATCCTTTTTTTTTAGCATACATATAGCCTATTCAGATTCGGGCTATTCCCAAAACATTCAGGGCTAAAGCTGCAGATGCCCAGACTTAAAAACACCACTGGATGTTTGCATATTGCCAGGAATGTTTTAGGGCTCATAGTAGAGCGAGAGCCACTGTCCTCATGTGGTTGGGCAGTTAGGAATGCATGCAGGCTTTGGATAAGCCAGCACTGTGTCGTGCCTGCACAACCACAATCCCAAGCCGCGGTGTGGTTGTCTGAACCTGTCATTCAGGTGACTAATGAAGCTCACACAGCAGCACACAGCTGGCACTGAGCCCAACCGAAGGACTGAGATGATACTGGATTAGCACCTCTTAGAAATAGATGGCTCAAAAATATGACAGTGCACAGAATGTACACACTGTGCACCTATTCTTCCCGGACATAGCTGTGGAATCACAATACTTTACCGTGCGAGTATTTTCTGTTT
>NW_024669214.1:0-779 GCF_008729295.1 Plectropomus leopardus | reverse complement strand
GCTCCGCCGACACAAATAGTTCCGCAACCGCTGGACGTGACAGCTGTTGCCTCGCAACACATAAACATTTTCCTGCACGCTGCTTGCTAATCTGTGTTAGCTCCGTGTGCATGTTATGCACAGAGCAGCTGCTTAGTGTCATGAACATTTATCTGTGTTTTTTCCAGTGAAATCAGTCTGTTAACAGACACTTATGTGATTCAGCTGAGTTAGTTTGATCAGATCAGTTTGATCGTCGCTGCAGCGTGTGTCCTGTCACTGCCGTCATCTCCGTCTCCTCGAGTCCCGTATCACACAGCGTGTGTGTGTGTGTGTCGGTGTCAGGCTGTGGTTAGTGTCAGATGAGTGTGTCCCTGTCTCACTGCACTTCCTTTTAACATCTGTGACAGCTGGTTTACCCCCAGTGAACGGCGGTTTACCAAAACCCGTCAGTCACAGCTGTCCCATCCTGGGCTTCCTCATAACTTTTAGTAACTCCAGTGCATGTCCAGTCAGCCAAGACACACTTTAAAATTCCCGTCCTTTCTCGCCCCCCACTCCCCTCTCTCTTTCTTTTTCTCCTCCCTCAACCTGAACAACGTGAACAGCGCCATCTAGCTGTTTGAACCTATACTATGAACATATCCCACTTTTAAAACACTTGATAGACAGTGAATAATGAAAGATGTAGGTGACACTGAGAGTGGCTCATATTTACAAATATTAATTGAACTTAACTTGACCATTAAAATCACACTGAAATTCTTAATTTAGGTTGTGTTGCCTTTTAATGAATATCA
>NW_024669213.1:0-609 GCF_008729295.1 Plectropomus leopardus | reverse complement strand
AAGTCTAAGTCTAAGTGTGGTATTATCGTCAATCACATATTTACCTCAGCTATACCTACTATTCAATTTGATATTTTGACCCTCAAATAAGCAAGTCCTATCACACTCAGTGGCAACACCAGAACATGTTTTTGCTATATAAAGGTAAAATCAATGTCGAAATTTCAATATGAATGCATGAAAAGTAATGCCGCCCTCACAAAAAACAGACATAGCCAATACAGGAGTTAAAATGATTACTGTAGGACAATTGTGCTGACTGCATTTTCACACACAAATACAAACGCACGCAAAATGGTAGCCAGAGAGAGAGAGAGACTGATAAAGAAATTTAAATATATTTAAACTCACTCGCTCTGGCAGGTGGCTGCTCCCTGTCCTGCTCCTCCTCAGGTGTGGCTGAAAAGTTATCCAACATGGCCGGCACGTTTATTTTCCGTGGGCGTTTAAAAATGAAACGGTCCGTTTTGACTTTTCAATTCCCCAACGTGAGTCCGGTTAGCTCGGTTTAGCTGCTAGCTAGTTTTGGCGGTAAGGTGTTTCAGGGGATCATGGGTAAAGGCGCGGCCGCCCGCAAATGACGTCAGCGACGCAATGTGTCCCAGCTTT
>NW_024669212.1:0-869 GCF_008729295.1 Plectropomus leopardus | reverse complement strand
TGTGTGTGTCTGTCTGTCTGTCTGTGTAAATGTAGAAACTAAAATTCAGTGTTTGATGCTCAAAATTTTCTGATGGAAAGCCCCCCAATTTCAATGTCCATGATAAGTGTAAAGGGGTGAATTTCTCTACTACTCACCTGTTTGCATTTTATTAAAAGCACAAAGTTATGCATATTTAGGGGCACGGCGGTTAAGTGACTGGCTGCTTGTGAGGTAGCTACAGTTTATGAGCCTCTTGTCCAAATTTGGTCACTTCTGGCTACAAAAAACAAGACGGTAACAACTGAAATGCTGAAATTGGGGCTAAGAAATGGAAGTCCACAAGTCAATTGGTGACGTCACAGTAGCTAAGTCCATTATTTATTTATGCAACCTATAGTTCGTAAAATTGACATTTGACTTTGTTTTTTACAAATGTCCTCAATTTATCAACATGCTATTAGGCATTTGTGTTAAATTCTGTCATAATTAGCATATGAATTATTGAATTATTATGAAAACATGTTTTGTGAAGTCACAGTGACCTTTGACCACCAAATTTTGATCAGTTCATTCTTAAGTCTAAGTGGACGTTTGTGCCGAATTTGACAAAATTTTCTCAAGGTGTTCTTGATATCACATTCACAACAATGGAATGGACAACCTGCAAACATAACACCACAGGCCATGTCTATCGCATGCACAGAGGCATAAAAACACAGTTTATAAAGGTACTAAAAATATTTAAGGCTGAATTATATGAAAGGCTATTTGAAACATCTTTAGACAGCACATCTCATCTTTCTCATCAAGACACTGCAGCAAAGATACTCACTTGAGTCAATTCTGTTATAACTTCTAACAAAATGAAACACTTTTTTCTTTTTTAA
>NW_024669211.1:0-458 GCF_008729295.1 Plectropomus leopardus | reverse complement strand
CACAGGCTCCTTATGCATAGGGCCTAGAATTCTGTGCTACACCCCTGATTGTCAGTGATGTAAATCAGCAGATATATTGTGATATCTGAATATATTTAATGGTCAAACATAGACCCTGGTCCTTGCGCCTGCATCATCTGTACCATTTGAAGCTGTCTGACTGTCATTTGACTGTCTCCACCTGTGTCCTCTAAAGGTTGAGAATCATTGAATATGATACCATCAAAAATAACTTCTGATCATAACAATAATGTAACAATGCAAGTAAGCATTTCAGTACTACATAATACTACTACATAACATCAGCAAAACGTATTGCAAAGATCAAAACTGCAAATGCTACAATGACAGCTTTTCAAATGTATGACAGTAATTAACTGAAAAAGGCTGAAATATCACAAAGAAAAACAGGAGTTTAACATTCAAGAAGTAATTATACAGAGCAAACATATTTTTAA
>NW_024669210.1:0-2863 GCF_008729295.1 Plectropomus leopardus | reverse complement strand
GTGAACTGGATGTCCCGGTTGGCTTTGTCTTCGGCCCAGTCCAGAGTGAACTTCTGTGTTAGGACCGTTTTCCCGATGCCAGCCACTCCCTTTGTCATCACTGTTCTGATCGGTTGGTCTCGTCCAGGTGAGCCTTTAAAGACGTCTTCTTGTCTGATGGTTGTTTCTGGTCTGACTGGTTTCCTGGATGCTGATTCAATCTGTCTGACCTCATGTTCATCATTGACCTCTGCAGTCCCTCCCTCTGTGATGTAGAGCTCTGTGTAGATCTGATTCAGAAGAGTTGGGTTTCCTGCTTTAGCGATGCCCTCAAACACACACTGGAACTTTCTTTGTAGATTAGACTTAAGTTTGCGTCGACAGAAGTCAGGAGTTCCTGAAAGAACATAAAACAAATAACACCACTGAATGGAAACTACAGGAAATGTAAAAGACTAAAGTAACTAGCAGAGTGATTCTGCTTTGAAAAAGTAGCTGATGGCCTGCTTCTGTTGGTGTAATATTTTATGCCAGTTCTTGCAAGGTCCGCTACTCTTATGACAGTTTTTTTCATGCCAATTCTCTCATTTGGTAAGCTATTCTTGCCAAAGTGATCCTTGCAGCTGTGTTGTCCAAGGCAAATAGCTCCCAGTAGGGTCTCCCAAGGCAAAGTTGTGCGATGGGAGGGGCCAGACTGAGAGCGATTCAAGAAGACCCATAAGAATGGCGATTTCAAAGCGTGAGTACCTTGCCCAGTATGGGAAGAGATTCAGCCCTGAGATACTGAAGGCTTTGAACATTGTTGGGCTGTCTTGCCCTTTTAATGTCACGTGGAGGTCGGGTACAGTGCCAGTGAAGTGGAAGACCAAGGTGGTGGTTCCCAATTTTTAAAAAAGGGCACTTGAGGGTGTGCTCCACTTATCAGGGTATCACACTGCAACAGTTTGCCAGAACTTCCTTGAGGCCATCTGAAAGTCCTCCTAGGTTTTTGGTGGCCTCTACAACTCTTTTATGTTTCCTAATGTTTGTGTGAGAATTTGTGTTTTTCAACCAACCAAACAAACTAATACATGAATAAAATTATCCTTCGAGGTGATTCATCATGTCGTGTTTCAGGTATTTTCAACTTTAACTTCCTCTTTCCGTTACGTTATTAAAACCCTCTTACTGCTCTGCAGGCAGTCGGCCAGCTCCTCCTGCTTCATTCTCTTCAGGAAGGTCAGAGTGATCTTCAGAAACGCCTCCCTGCTGCTCCTCCTCTGCTCTTCATCCTCCAACAGCTCCTCATCTTCACTCCATCTGCCCAAGTATTCTGGGTGATCTGATCTCAGGACCTTCAAAAACCTCTTCAGCTCGTTCTTCACAAAACTGATGATGTTTTTCTCCAGCAGCTGGAACAAAGTACTTCAAGAATTAGTCGTCATTACTTGAATAATGAAACATATCGTCTAATGTTCACATGGACTCGCACCGGGTCGAAGATGTCCATCATAAAGAACATTTAGAGCAGAATGTTTGTTTGATTAAGTATGTATTTTAAGTAAAACGGTTGTACATTCACCTACCACAAATATGGAGTCCAGTTCTGTGTGATGCTGGGCAGAGTAACCAACAGGAACCTCCGATGCCTCCTGATCAACTGTGAAAAAACTAAAAGATAACGGAGAAGGAGAATCACTAAAACTAAAGGGATTCATGGAGTGGAGTTAAAAATATCTTCACTACTTGGCAAAATGTCACATCATGGTAAAACTTGTTCTGTGCTCAAAATCACTAATTGTACTACGGCCTCAGGCTCGAAAGTACAGACTCTCAGATCGCGTTTACTCGTTTTAGTTTGGTTTAGTTGCTGTTAGGTTTCAGAGCGTGTTTACTGGTTTTTGTTAAGTTTCCATTTATTTTCCAAGCATGTTTGCTAGTTTTAGTTTAGTTGCCTTCTTTTTCAGTGTGTTTGCTAACTTAATTTTAGTTTCTGTTACTTTTAAGACTGTGGTTGGTAATTTTAGCTTAGTTTCTGTTAGTTTTCAGAGTGCGTTTGCTAGTTTGTTAAGTATGCGTTTGCTTTCAGAGAGCGTTTGCTAGTTTTAATTTAGTTTTCGTAAGTTTTCCGAGCGTGTACCCTAGTTTTACTTTAGTTTCAGTTAGTTTTAAATAATGGATAATGGACAAATTTCGCCTCCTGCTGTTTAATCTCAACTTAAAGTTTGCATTTTACTCAAAGTTTCTATTGTCCTTCCAAAGAGAGACATTGTGAAAACATTCAACTGTCAAAGTTTTGTGGTTTTGGTGGTCAGAGTGATTTACATTACAGAGCTTTATTGATTTTTTGTTTGTTTTTATCCTTGTGCAGCATGGCGCCGCCTCCTGGACGGTCTCTTGGATTTCGGAGGTTCAGTGTCAGCAGAAAGGTGAGCTGATGTTCAGCTGGAAGCTGTTTTCAAGCTTTAGACAGAACATTTTTGGAGGTGTTGTTAAGGCACTAAACATGTAAAAATATAATAATTCAGACTCTCAAATAAAAGTAGTTTAAAGTAATTACAGTGCAGACGTAGAGCGACTCAGCCAATAAAACAGATCCACATCTTTACATTATTGATTAAAATAACTGTATCATCTTAAGTTCTTACTTTTCATCAGCAGACTGGCGTCCATGTTTAAAATTCAGAGGCTCAGATATGGACCGCTCACTCTTCATGGACAGACAGCTGGGGACAGGATCCTCAGGGCTGATAGAGACACACAACAAAAAAAGGACACATCAGACGGTATTTCCATAACAAACACTCTGCTTTTAATATTCTGATGATTTACGTCCAGAATCTAACTGAAGTTAAAGCACAGAAGTACTGGCAACAAAATGTACCTAAAACATGCAAAAAAATGT
>NW_024669209.1:0-920 GCF_008729295.1 Plectropomus leopardus | reverse complement strand
TGTTATTGTAGCCCTAAAGTAATAAAAAATGAAGGAATAAAATGTAGGAATTGAGGAGGTTAAAGGGTTAACGGTGCTGCAGGTGAGCTGGCGGCGGCGCGGCAGCAGGCCGAGCTCTGCATGAAGCAGGCGGACGACGGCGGCTGGCTGGACTCGGCCGGTCTGCCTCTGAGGCTGCGAGCGCGTAAAGCTCTGTGGAGGATCTACAGCCGGCTGGCGGACCCTCCGCTGGACGCCGCCGACCACAGCGAGGCCCTGACGCTGCTCCACAGGGGCCACAGCATCGCGACCGAGTGTGAGTCCACACACACCGAACGCACATAAAACACACACAGTGCAAACACACCCACAGAGTTTTACTTTTCACTGCTCTGATTGTTGTTTTAGTGAATCTGATTTATGTTTTCAGAAAACACAACATTTCCAAAAACACGACAACAGCTCAGAAAACACTCTGATATTTTAATGTAGATGTAATTTTTACGGTGGCCTCGAGGGTCAAAACACAACAACATTTCGTAAAACTCTTCAACATTTTCAGAAAATAGCATTTCATACGACAAAACGACAGTTTAGAAAATGAAAAAAACATTTTCCAAAAAACTTTGTCCCTTTTTTGAACTTTTTACTTTGACAAAATAACAATTTCAAAAAACATACAATTAACAACAAAATATAAAATTAAATAAGAAAATGTTTTCTTTTGGAAAATGACCCTCAAGGCCACCGTAGATTTATGGTGGCCAGCAGGGACAAAACTAGATGTGTGTAATAAAATAGAGCCTGAAAGCTGCGTCGATGTTTCAGCTGAGGACAAACAGATCGAAGGCGAGGCGTCATATCGACTCGGACTGACCTATCAGAGTGCAGGAGACCACCAAACCGCCAAAAAGGTGTGTGTGTGTGTGTGTGTGTGTGTG
>NW_024669208.1:0-395 GCF_008729295.1 Plectropomus leopardus | reverse complement strand
TTAGTTACTTTTTATGTAATGTATGTGACTTCTGAAAACACCATTATTATTTCTTTTATTGTATGTAAAAAGGACAGCCAACTTTAATGACCCTCTTTCCTAATTTCACTGCATTTCAGGCAGCCAGCTCACATGGAACAGATTAATAATCACCAAGGATCTGACTTTGTTGCTCCCTGCAAACTTGCACCAAGCAGTCAGTAATGAGTTCAGCCTAATTGCACTCTAATTCCTTTTGTTCAAACAACCACTTTGCATTTACAGTGTCATAATTATATGAAACACATTAATTAAAATGGCAATCATGTTTTTTTTTTTTTACTTTATTAACTGACTTAACTGTTCCATACTGTCAAATGAATTTTCCATGCTACGTTAAAATCACAGCGCAGTAA
>NW_024669207.1:0-228 GCF_008729295.1 Plectropomus leopardus | reverse complement strand
ATTGATACTGATACCATTAACGAGACTCCTTAACGATCTGAGTCAATTCTTTTCTATTATTTGGTGGAAAGACGAGGTGACAACACGTTTTTGACAGAACTGGCCTTGCTTTTTTCCGTGACCATTCCAGGTTATTCACGATGGTGGGAACCCTGTCTCTCAGAACTCATTTACACAGAGTCATAACATACATACGTCTTGGGAAGATTAGATAGCTTTGGGGTATCA
>NW_024669206.1:0-830 GCF_008729295.1 Plectropomus leopardus | reverse complement strand
TGCAGCTTTGCAGGAGCGGGTGATAAAGCGTGTTTCTGCAGAGTAATGTGAGGACTCGCTGAGCTCTGACGCTGCAGTTTTAAACTTGCTGCATCAACCTCGCCTGAGCGATCAGCTGATCACATGACCTGTTTCCTGTCCTGAGTCTTTACAGAAGGATTATAATTTTAAAGCACCTTTCCAGATTTTTACTTTTTTTTGCTGATTTCCAAATAATTTACCTGTTTGGTTGTTTTTTTAACTTTATTTTTTTCTCTTCTTCTCTTTTTTGCTGATATTCAGATGATTTTCTTGTAACTTTTTTAATGATTTCTTGCTAAAAGAAGCTGCACACTGGATAATGTTTCTGTCGCTTCGTAAGTTGTTGGATAACTGTTTAAATTTCTCCGGTTTCAGGTGTTTACTGCATCGACCGGCGCTACAGTTACCACGTGGAGCCGCGTTACAGAGGTACAGTGTGAGGCGGAGTGACATCATCAGCCTCTGACTCCCCAGCCAATCCCCCTGCTCGCACTGCCCCCTCAGCCAATCACAGCCTCTCCTTTATTCTGATCCTCAGCTTCATGTTGTTGGATGTTTTTGGCTGCGTAGAGCGCGACACGCTGCTGCAGTCAGCGCAGACCGTCTGCAGCGTGCAGCTGCAGCCTGCAGGTCTGAGACAGGAAGTGTCCCCTGAGTGAAGGAGACGCTGTGGTCAGATTTTTTTTTTTTTTTAACATCTATTTGTTGATTTTATAGAACAAGAATATAAATCCAAAAACACCAACAGCAAGTGTACAAACAAACAACAAAATGGTTAAAATTCTGTGAATTAATGAATAGTTGATGTT
>NW_024669205.1:0-431 GCF_008729295.1 Plectropomus leopardus | reverse complement strand
GGTCACTGCATGCTTCTTCTTGAGACTGTTAACCCACCTAATTGGCAGATCAAATAAACACAATGCACACGTCTCAAAGTGCAGCTCTAGATATGCACTGTTAGTGACTATGATGCAACTTTAGAAAGGATTAGTCATTTGGATTTCAAAGGTATACTCATGATTTGTGCTTATAATGCAAAAATTGAAAGGGTTAGTCATTTGGATTTCGTTTATGTCATTAGATCATACAATGTGGACTATTTACTCAATCAGTCTTTCTTTGTTTTGCAGGAAAGGCAAGGACATGGCAGGAATTCCACCGTCAGCCATGAATATTAGCCAATTCCGGACATGGGTGAGACGCTGTCTGGCATTCTCCTCCTGTCGTTTGTTAGAGCCCTGGATGTGCTTCATCCACATGTTAAGGACGTTCTCTGTAAACCATGAAG
>NW_024669204.1:0-207 GCF_008729295.1 Plectropomus leopardus | reverse complement strand
TAGTTTGATCAAAACCCTTAAAAACACACAAACAAAACAAAAAAGAAAAACTTCATAATTAAGCTTAAGCTGTGAGTACTACAAACTTTTGATTAGTTTCTGTTAGCATCTGTCAGATGAATGAGTAACATCAAAATTAAAAGAGTCAATTGGTATTTATTTTTTTTAACAAGCATTACTGAATTATAATATATCTAACTCATTTAT
>NW_024669203.1:0-261 GCF_008729295.1 Plectropomus leopardus | reverse complement strand
CTACTGCCACCTGCTGCTATTGAAATATTTCCTCTCATACAGGCGCAGAACATACAAGTTAGTTGGCCGCTGGCTGTAGTCTTTGTGGTGTGTTCAGGTGCAACTTGTTGGCTAAGACACGTGTCGTAACTAGAGCTGCTTCTTGGAAGTCAGAGATTTGAATCATCGGTTGGAGACCCCTTGGTCAGCTGAGATTGTTTCAAGTCGAGCAGTTTATTTATTTTTGCTAGTCAGTGTGCTGTGCATTGTACTTCTGGGGAC
>NW_024669202.1:0-931 GCF_008729295.1 Plectropomus leopardus | reverse complement strand
CTGACATCAGTGATGTTGGTGGTATAAAGTGTGTGCAAAGACACATGCTCAGGATCTGTTGTTGATACTGTTGTTGACAGACACTTCTCAGCTTAGCAATGCCACGGCAACCACACAATGTCTGACAAGACTGAAAGCTGTGCCAGAGGAATAGACATATACACTGCAGGCGGTGCCATCTGATGCAAAGTGAGCACAGGGTATCACTGAAGGTTAAATTGTGGTTATTAACCCCATGGTGTTCCTGGCTGCACAGATAATGTCTTAAATAAAAACCTTGATATATTTATGGTTTTATACAAATGAAATACACACAACTGCAGAACTGTTGTATATTTTGTGATTTTGCACATAAACAAGATTTATGGAATAATGAATGATGTTGCCATGTATGTATTGCAACAGCACAGACTTTATTTTGTGTTTAATTCATACAAATTGTTAAACCCTAGCAAAAACTTTTGATATCTGCGTCTTTATGGGTGTCAACAATGCATCCTGTGTAATGACAGTTGATGTGCTACTGCCACCCAGTGGTGACTGTGGAAACTTACCATGAAAATTACATTTTGAGCTAAAGGTCTCAATATTTGCAGAAAAGCAGGTTTTATAGGTTGTGTGTGATGATGGGGGAAAGAAACAACTTTTGTGAGAGCGATAGAGGGAAATGATATTTATGATTAACTGTATTCTTGAATTTGTTGTATATCACTTATTGTCACCAATTCCCACAAATAAACATGTCAGCTTATTATTTCAGTGAGGTGTTCCTTAAAAATCTTTGAGAGAAATCAATTGAGTTTCAATCCTTTTGAAATCATGCAGCTAAAAAAAACTCCAGTGAATCCGTTCCCTTTTTGTCTTGTCCTTAAAACAAAAAAGTGAGTGCAAAAATGCATTCCGTAGGTCTTTAACCCACTGAAACCTGAGA
>NW_024669201.1:0-955 GCF_008729295.1 Plectropomus leopardus | reverse complement strand
AATGGGGGAGGAGGTATACTATAAACACACAGTGACACACACATTTTTAAACATCCACACACACAGTGAGTCTTCATCTTGACACCAAGGTCTCAGGCTATAGATGTCACGAGCTCAAATGCAAGGCTCAGATGGCGATGAAAAAAACAGATTTGCATTGATGTATGCAGAGTGTGTAAGTGAGAGTGTAAGTGGTAGGTGTCCATGATGTTTGCCATAGCAGAATGGCATAATCAGCATTTAGAAAGCCTCAGGTTGAAGAACAGGAGCACAGACTATGTGATATGCAGTTCTTGAAAATCCCCATGTTTCTTTTTTCTTGGAATCACTAAATGAGAAAAAAAAATCTGTTCAAATACTTACCAAGCTCACCTTTGGGCCAATGGTGTTTTGAATGGTGTCTCATGAAAAGCCAGAGAAATATAAAAAGCAAACACACAAAACAAAAAAAGGGAATGGGTGAAAAAAATCATTTCACTTGTATGGAATTAACTTCTACGACCACGCAGCTAGGTTAGTTGAGTTTTATTCTGGTACATTTAGTAATAGCAGAGTTCCAACAATATCATTGCAGAAACAAGACACATGGCCACAATCACATCAAATATAACAATATACACAGCACAACAGTTAAAGATAGATTGACGAGGGGGCACTAGATGGTTAAAGATAGGGTTGCATGGTGTCCAGCATACTGGCATGTAATGATGAGGATTGCACTGTTGTTTTAGGTGTGTGGGGCCTTTTAAATCAATAATAAATAAATGTTGGCATCAGTAGTTGATGACTGACTGTCATTGGCGATGGATGATCACATCGGCCATTAGCCCAACCCAAGTTAAAGAGATACTTCACTGATTTTCAGCCAAGCCTGTGTCACTGTGGAAAGTGTGCGTGCAAATGAAAAGTGTTCGGGAACTCCATGACTGTAACGTGATGCAAAATGTATCTGATC
>NW_024669200.1:0-314 GCF_008729295.1 Plectropomus leopardus | reverse complement strand
ATTTTGTGACTTCATAGGCAGCTTCTGTTGTGCTGAAATATGATTTACTGTTTGTTAAAAGGGCAGGGAGCATTGCAGACAGCAGTGTCGATACAAATTTAATAAGAAAATACAATTGTGGTGTTTGCAACTTGACTCTCCTCTCGCCTCAAACACATGTCAGCGCTTCATTTAATTCAGTAAAGGCATTCATGTCAGTAAGTATTCATTAAATCTAACCAGTACATGTAACAATTTGAGTGTGATGTGCGCTTACAAAGACTTACAAGTTTTGCATGCCTCATCCAGTGCCAGCACCTTGATTAAAAACGTGC
>NW_024669199.1:0-1059 GCF_008729295.1 Plectropomus leopardus | reverse complement strand
AAAAACAAATAAACAAGACGATCTAAGGTCCCAGGGTGACGGGAGGACAGGACTACTAATGTGCCGACTTTATCGATATTTAGCGGCTTTTCGGACCCTCTCAGCGCTGTTTTTTTTTTTTAAAGCAACAGGAGAAACATTTAGCGACTTAGTTAGATCATCAGTGAATAAGCATGAAATATACTGTCCAGGGCGGCCCTTATAAGAGATATAGGAGGTCGCCCAGAGCGCCACACGCTGGAGGAGCGCCGCTGGTTGCGCTAAAAAAATTGATAAGTGTCTGCGCCCGTTCGCGCCCTTTCCTCAAGTTCTGTCTTGAAAATTACAAATGAACAAATGAAGAGAGAATTAATCATAAACTCAGCGCCCCTGTTGTTTTCCTGCACCGTGAGACCTGACGGCGCCGCGGACTGAGAGACAAAGAGGGGGACGAGTTACTGATGCTGACTGATCCGCTCCGCTCTCATTCTCCGTCGGTGTCTCCGAATGTCTCCGCTCCGCTCTCATTCTCCGCCGGTGTCTCCGCCGGTGTCTCCGGTTGTCCGCTCCGCTCCAAAACGTCATTTTTTAAAAGAAAAATGCACAAACTAAATTCATCTGTACTCACCACATCTCATCCTTTCATACCCTCAGGTAATGAAAAACAAACAAAAAGAAGTCATCGGTTATCGCTATCTTATCGGTCATGAGATGCTGGAAATTATCGGTTGAAATAATCGTTATGGTGCATCACTGGTTATGATATCCTTATATGTCACTTAGAGGTCAAAGGGAACCTTTAAGCTTGACAGAAACAGTGATTTGATGTATATGGTGATATATATTGACTGATATGAAAAAAATCATTGTGATGAGAGTTTAAAAAAAATCCACTTAGCATGTAGTATATAGAAAATAATTCATTTTTGTGATTTTTTTTTCATCTAAAAACATAGTGGCGTCATGACAAAAAGCTGTCATTTAAAGGTTTAAAATTCTAAAAAAAATAATATTTTATATTTATAATAAAAACTGATAAAGTTAAAAAATAACTCAGTGCAGTAGAAAATCATATTAATG
>NW_024669198.1:0-752 GCF_008729295.1 Plectropomus leopardus | reverse complement strand
TTGAATGAAGAAATGTTGTTTTATTGCATAGCATCTGTAATAGTGTCTCTACACTACAGTGAAAACACCGATTGACGGAAAAATCTCGTCAATTGCGGGGAAAGAGTTCGAAATGAAAAAGAAACAATGTGGGAAACCCTGCTGCTGACTGATGACATATTTTGGACCAATCTAGCAGCAGTTTGATACGCAGCATAATGCAGTGTGTGTAGTACTGGCGGAGTGAAACCATGGGCAAAACAGGTGAAATCAATTATTATCACCCCATTTATCGGCCAAAAATATTTATTATCGGAATTAACGGTATGACGTCATAAGTTCCATCATCAGTCCGATAATTATCGTGAAACCTTACTTTAAACTGTGTCAAATATTAAGAATCAATTTATTATGAATATACAAGAATATGAATATGTGCAAATTCCATCTGGCAAAGGAGACTATGAGATGTTTAAAGCCCCACTTAATTCTAATTTAATAATTCTGAGTTTCAGGCAGCTGGTCACACAAAACAAAGTATTTGAAAATGCCAGACTGTGCTTCATAAACTCAACAATTACAAGAAAATATTTATTAGATCGATTAATAATGTAAATAATCCAGTGCCCAAAATGGAAAGAAATTAGGGATAGGCCCAGTTTTCTCCATGATTTTTTCATCTAGTCCATGAAAGTAATCTAGATTTTAATTAATTATCAAAAATAATTATCCATCCATGACAACAATCAATTTTCAAAAAAATGAACATGCAA
>NW_024669197.1:0-553 GCF_008729295.1 Plectropomus leopardus | reverse complement strand
TGTGTGTGTGTGTGTGTGTGTGTGTGTGTGTGTGTGTGTGTGTGTGTGTGTGTGTGTGTGTGTGTGTAGTGTTAATTGGTTGAATTAGGTCATATTGTCCCTGGTTTTGGCTTAGGTCACGATTGACACAGGGAGGCATCATGCAAGCCTGTTTAAAGTGAGAGGAATTTTACACCTTTGTTTTGAACTTTCCAGCATCCTCAGTGCTGGTTTCAAAGTTGAGAGCACAACTTTTAATTTACACATCAAGTTGAGTTGCCTTATTACATGGAGGTTTATTGCGCCTGTAGAGACAGCTGTGTAATGTCTGTGGCTCTGTTCTTGGTTTGGGCTGTGGAGACTTCAAATTATACAGAAAGCAGGGAATGATGTCTGAAAGTTCAGCAGTATTGGGGGGGTCTAATAAAAGGTGCTATTGAGTTGTATCATGGGAAAAGCTGCAATGCATCAAGTGTTTTTGGGTTTAACCCATACTTGAGATTAAAAGTGTATATTTTTCATGGATTTATTCCTTTTAGGGTTTCCAAACGCAAAGAGATGAGCAGCTCTCCAG
>NW_024669196.1:0-591 GCF_008729295.1 Plectropomus leopardus | reverse complement strand
TAAACTTTGTTTAAAAATGACTAAATCTACCTTCTATCTCCTTAGGGCATTTAAATTAAATACAAAATACAACAATTTAAAGTTGAATGTCCAACCCCTAAGCAACATCAAAAAACATAACTTGCTTCTCAGTGCTAAAAAAATTATTTGAAGTGCCTCCCCTACTTTACACCATCCTCTCCCTTATAAATATCCAACAGTCCCTTGAAGGCTAGCAGGGAGTGCTGTTTGATTTAGTGTCTTACATACATGTTGCATTCAAGAACAGACATGTTACATAAAATTTGGGATCCCTACCCAAACTATGTACAAGCTGGTGTCTCTAGCATCATGCTGCAGGGATTTTAATGTCCTTTTGAACATGATCATTTTAACTTCTGGTGTTGAATTACTTAATTACTCCATCGAGGAAGTGGGTGAGAGGAGGACGTTGGCTAAGCTGACATCCATCATGGACAACCCCTCTCACCCCCTTCATGAGACTGTGGGAGACCTGAGCAGCTCCTTCAGCAGCAGACTGCGGTACCCACGCTGCAGGAAGGAGCGCTACCGCAGGTCCTTCCCTCCATCGGCCATCAGGCTATGTAACAC
>NW_024669195.1:0-904 GCF_008729295.1 Plectropomus leopardus | reverse complement strand
AAAAAAGGAAAATTGAGAAATCATTATACAACAGCAGACAGACAAAATAGCAATTTTACAGACAATGAAAAACATAAAGCAAAAGAAATGGCCAAACATATGGTGACTTTACATATTTGAAAAGGAGTGAAAAGAAGAAAAAAATTTCTTTAGTCCAATCCCTTCTCCATAAATCATTGAATTTTAATTTTCCAGTTTCTCATTAATTTAAAGCTGTTCTCTAATAAATTAAACATATATGCATACACCCAAAATCAAATATGTACAATTTCACATTATTAATTTCAGGAAAAAAGAAGAAGATAAACTAGGAAAAAATAAATATTAAGTAACCAAATAAATAAACAGTAACCTCTTTAAACACCTGGTGACCGTCAAACCTTCTCTTCATCCCTGTACCTCATGAAAATCATGTTTTTATACATTATTTTAACCTGGTTTATGTTTTTGCCGCTCTTTTTATTAAAACTATGTGATGGTTTGTTACAAAATGTGCATAATAATCTTCTAAAAACAAGCACACAGAAATCTCAACCATACATACAGTCTTTTTTTTTCATTTTCACATTTTTTTATTTTTATTTGAAAAGTCAATTAATCACAAAGACAATGGTGTTCCAGGTCAAAGTCAAAGTCATATGCAGCTGAACAGCCCTCGCATACAAACACAGTATTTGATTAGGCTTTAATACAAGAGAAAAGTAACAAAAACAGAAGGAAGCAAAAACAAAGAAAATTTCGCCTTAGAAAATTAACGATGGGGGGGGGGGGGGGGGGGGCAAAGATCTATATGAACAGTTTACAAGCAGTTGTGTTGTGTTTGTTTTGGGGAGTGTTGGATGAATGTATTGTTTGAGCTCGTTAAAAGCAATAAAGCATGGTTTTCTACCTGTGTAGGCCTATT
>NW_024669194.1:0-524 GCF_008729295.1 Plectropomus leopardus | reverse complement strand
CATGAACATGTGCAATTGTCTAAAACAGTTTCATTGATTAGAGTGCTATTTTCTCGATTCTTTAAAATCGACTTAAATTCCCCAAAGGTTATCAGCTCAGACAATTTCAGGTCCTTCAGTAACTTATCCCAAGAAAAAGGGGCAGCGTATTTAAAAGCCTTTTTTGCCAAGTTCTGTTTGACCCTTGAGGATAACGTTTGTAGAATATTGTAAGAGCGCAGGCCATATTGGTTTTGGTTTTCACACACGTACATACACAAATGCAAAGAAATCAGCCCAAGCAGAGATTTCTATACAAAAAGCAACCAATGTGAGAGTCCGCGGCCAGACAAAGAAGGCCATTTAACAGTATCATACAGTGTACAGTGGTGTACAAGATTTCCACAGCTAGTAATTAAACATAAAGCACAATGGTATACAGTATCCGACTACTTTAGGCACTGCTCAGGTACATTTATTAAGAGTAGATCCCCATAGTCCAACAACGCACGGAAACAAGGTTTTCGATGTGGGCTTTGAATGGC
>NW_024669193.1:0-473 GCF_008729295.1 Plectropomus leopardus | reverse complement strand
ATGTACATTTTTATTTATACTTTAGTGTTTAGATATATTTACTATTAGTACTTATGTTTAAATTTTATTGATATATTCTACACTTTCCTACTTCTTTTAAGACTTTTGAATGGGAGCATCTGTAACTAAAGGCAATTTCCCCTCAGGGATCAATAGAGTATTTCTGATTCTGATTCTGATTCTGATTCTGATATTATAGCACCTTAGCAGTAGACACTCCCACAGCAACAGGAGTTCATTTCCGGAAATGGATGATTTTATACACAACAAATAAATATTTGATATTCCAGTTTACATTAAGAAGCCTGTTGAAAATATGTGTGATGTTGAGCATCTGCTGAGCTGCAATATCAAGATTTTACCTCTTAATTAAACAGAGCATGGAAAATGAGCTTGCATATTGAAAACCCAAAGCTGGCCAGGGAAAAAGGCAGAATCACAAGCTGTTTTTTAGATTTTTCATCACTGAGCAG
>NW_024669192.1:0-575 GCF_008729295.1 Plectropomus leopardus | reverse complement strand
ATAATTATACTTTGTACAAGAGTTTAGCTATATCTTTAAGATGTATTTGGACTATGTAAAACTACAAAACTTTTAATAGGTGCTAGTTATGGCTGAACATGTTAAGGGACAGGGCTGCTGACAACTGTCAATAAAAGACCTAAACAATGAGATAGTCTCAATACTTTCCAATTTCTCTACCTTGTCTGTGGCACTTAAAGGCTTAAAGCTTAAATGGCTAAAATTGCCTAAACATCTGGACATTGTAGTTTTTAGCAAATATTTCTCAAGCAGGAGTAAATATGCATTTGCTGAGAACTATTTGGAACAACTTTTCATCAGTTGGAAAAAAACCTACGCTATGACTAAACAGATCATTATTAGGACCTGTGTCTACATAGCTTTTTTGTTTCTGAGCGCCATTGTCTCTTTTCATTTTTTACTATTAGCAGAGAGCATCATGTGGCCACATGTGGCCAACTAGAGAAATAATACCACACCCAGCATCTTCTTTCATAGTGCTCCAGCTTTTTGTGCGGCTGTTGTGTGTGTTTCTAGTTGAAAATCTTACCAAAGTCACACAATGGCACAAACTA
>NW_024669191.1:0-654 GCF_008729295.1 Plectropomus leopardus | reverse complement strand
CTGTCTGTCTCTCTCTCTCTCTCTCTCTCTCTCTCTCTCTCTCTCTCTCTCTCTCACACACACACTGTTCGTCCTGACACTAGGCTACTGCTCTGGGAGTGTATGCTTCACACTGGGGACGTTCAGAGTCTGCTGCACACACACACACAGGGCTTACTGTTAGCAACACATGACGAAAGTTACCTACTGGGTTTAATGATTTTTGACATTTATGACATTTATTTTGACCGTACTGCGTGATTAATAAAATCTTATCTTATCTTATGATAGAGCTGAGTTGTTTTGGTGTCAGTGTGAATTTTGTTGGGACCATTAAACAGCTTGGTTTTGGATGCTTTCTACAAGCAGATGTTTAACTGACTGTTCTGAGTTAACAGTCAACAGTTAATTAATAACATTCTTTGTACGCGACCTATGAAGCTGCAGCCAGAAGCTGAATAGCTTAGTTTAGCATAAAGACTGGAAACATGAGGAACATGGCTCTGTCCAAAACCAACTTAATCCAACTACCAGCATCTCAAAAGCTCACTTTTGGATTAGCACTGAAGTGAACATTCTGTATTTGCAACTGGTTGTGCATTTCCCAAAATGTCAAACTACTTCTTTATAAGGGCTCACTATCATAGTGGTGTGACCTGGATCAAATGCAGCCTT
>NW_024669190.1:0-363 GCF_008729295.1 Plectropomus leopardus | reverse complement strand
GTTCATATAGAAGCCAAAAGAGTTTGATCACCTTGTGTAATATTACCATACAGCAGGTGCACTTAAGACTCCGGCTAACTTCTCGAGTCATTTGGTGGGGATGTGATGCTCCAAAAGAGGTTATCCACTGATTTACGGACGTCTCTTTCACAGTTTGAGTCCATGGGAAAAAGTCTTTTCAGGCCCACTGGCATCATGAGACTGACTCGAAAGTTGTAGGATAAATACATAAAGGACAAGAAATATTCTTGACTTCTTTTCATGTTTCTCGTTCAATGTGCCATATTTACTTTGTTTACATTACGTTAATCTCAAAGTCTCAGAGTCTCAAGTCTCAGAGTTCATCTAAATTTAGCCACAGCC
>NW_024669189.1:0-499 GCF_008729295.1 Plectropomus leopardus | reverse complement strand
GCCTGTGGGCAGATACTTTTTGATTGGGGCTGACATGAAAAGTAGATGACACGAGTCTACAGTAGAAAAAAATGACATGAGGCTTTGAAGTGTTATTCCTCCTCACAACATATCTCTTGATCCCTTTGAACTTGATCAATTTGAAGAGGAGCCTGCTATTTTCCCCAACTGTTAATTATGCATGTGCGTGAGAAATAATAGTTACTTTTGTTATTTGCCCTTTTCGTTATTGCCTTCTTTTTATGTTCTAGGGAAGACTAAGTGCACAGAGGCTGCGTGACCTTAACCACTAATTGTTTATGCATGCACATTAGCAAGTCTCCATGGATGAATGTAAGAGCATGAAAATATTTAGTAGGTTTTATCCATGGTCAACAAAGCAAGTAATGCTCCACATGGTTCATATAGATGGAGATCTGCTCCCACATACTGCACATTTTCTGCATGTTTTTTTTGAATGCATGTGTGTATCTTTGTTTGTCTGTGTTCATGGTATATT
>NW_024669188.1:0-3326 GCF_008729295.1 Plectropomus leopardus | reverse complement strand
GCTGTGTTACATGTTATAGATGCTGTGCTACATGTTATAGATGCTGGTTATCTGCTGTCAGAAATACTGTTGTTTGTTGGTGTTTGTGTTTACTGTCTGCTTGGTTATTGTGTTAACCCCTCCGGGACTGCTCGGTGCATGTAATGCGCTTTCTTAATTTTTTGATAATTTTGGCTGTGTTTACGCATTTTAGTTACATCTTGGGAAGATTATTTAGGTTTGTATAATCTTGGTATTTCCAGCTCAGCTCCTACAATAAGTCTGAAATACACTGTGGAAACAAAATGGTTAAATTCATGCTGTCATGTGCAAAACAAACAAACAACTGAAACCCATTAAAACTGCAATTTTTGATCCCACAGCCATTAAAGCCTAAAACATTGCATTGTATTATTTCTTTTGCCTTGAATTTTTTTTTTTTTTTTTACTATTTTCCACCTGATAACGTCTTTTTAACCATATTTTACACTTAGAGAAAAAAAACATGCAGTTTCCACAAGGTGTACTGTCACAATAAATGTTGCTGTAGATCACTGATATATTCCAGGCTGTGATAAAAAGAAAAACTATTTTAAAAAAAGGCTACTTTGCATATATGACATTTCAAAATTATTCAGTTTTTGTGTTTGGCATTTAAATTGTTGAAATTATGTAAAGTAATGAATATTTGATATTTATGATTAGGACTGATGTTGGTAAAAAAAAAAGAAAGAAAAAGCGTCTTTTGTGCTCAGAGCGATATAAGTGCGTGTGATATTTAAGTTGTCCCTAAAGGTTAATGGCGTTGCTTTCATAGCTGGTTGTTGTTGATGTTTTCATCGGGTGTTTTGATTGTTTTAGCTTATGGCTGTATTGTTATAATAATATTATAATAATATGAAACCATATACATACTTGCCTTCTGTCCTTGGTTGCGAGCCCTGCTAGTTGCAGCTCTGATTTTTTAAATCCTTTATCTCACTGAGGTTTTGAATAATTAGGTAAAACCCAAAACACTTGCCATGATTTTGAAAAGCCTTTCAGCAATTGTGCTGCTTAAATATCAGCAGGTACCTGTTTCTGGACAGAACTAAGCTGATATGAGCGGTTTCCTCCTGTTTCAGTCTCTGACAGGGGTGCCCAAAACTTTTTTAAAAGGGGGCCATATTAGATACTGTGAAAATCGCTGAGGGTCAGCTGTTTCTCGCATCATACGGGTTATATGTGAATCAACTTGATTTCTGCCCCAGTGTAATGTTTTGTGTTGATTGAATATGCAGCTTTTTGTTATGGTGTTTTTAGTTTTTTTGCATTTTTTCTGTTTTTGCTATGTGTTTGCTGAGAAAAACTACTCGATACACACAATATTTATACATTTATATTTTTTATATTTTGAACGTACATATTAGTTTTATGAATTGTATTGTTGCATAATGCACAGTTTTATATTGTACACACTTTTTATAATTTATACACACTGCACATTATCAGTATTGTAAATGAAATATTCATATATTTGTGCTAATTTTCTGTACTTCACTGTATTTCTTGGCACTTCTATTTTTACACCGAACATACTCAGCATATTATGCATACTTTCTTTTTTAAATATTTACATATTGAACCAACTGGATACTACTGTATTTTTATTTTTACATTTATACTTTTACATGCTTGTGCTTGTACATATTTCTTCTTGTTATTGTTCTCTATGCTGGCATCAGAGCGACTGTAACAAACCACAGTTTCCCCCCTGGGGATCAGTAAAGTATTTCTGATTCTGAATATGTAATGGAGGTAGGATTTTTAATTTATTTTCATTTAACAATTTAAAATACCTGTTATTGTCAAATGGCATCAGGTCACTGAAACAGTAAATACCTTTAGGACTTGATTGATTGAATTGATATTCTAAAAGCTATCAAAAGTGTGCGCAAAACTACCGTTTGTCTTTGGATTAGCATTGAATGCCAATGTTTTGCAGTAGAGGGGGAAATTATTATAACCTTACTGTAAATGCTCAAAAGTTGAAAGATAAAAATTTCCACAGCCTGTTGACCATCACTTTGTATGCAAACATTCTTCGCAATACGATAAAAATACTGGGAAAAAAAAGAAATAAAATTACAGTCTAACAAGTTTCTGAAGTTTCTTGGGAGTTGATGACAAATTTTGTGATATTTTTCTAAAAGAAAATTAACTGAGTAGTTGTTGCACCTTACCATCTCAACAAGTGAGCCCTCAGAGCCGGGGCTGCTGAGCGGGAGGTTTTCCAGAAGTCGATGACAATCTTCATGTCACTATTATTATTATTATTATTATTTTTTTTTTTTTTTTTTTTTTTGTATGACAGTTTATTTCCACTCCTTTTTCAGTATTAACTTTTTGTCACCATTTTGTCTGGGGAATTGGGGGAGCTCTATAGGAATGAGAAAAAGGGACTTTTCCCAGTAAATAATACCTCTGTGTGTCCTCTCTCTGTGTGTCTCTCAGGTCAGGAACGTATCTGCATCGATTTCCAGTACGAGCAGGAGGGGAAGGTCCAGTTTGTGATTGACGTGGTGTGCGCCATGGCCCACGCTCTCCACAACATGCAGAGGGACCTGTGTCCCAAAAACTTCAGCATCTACCCCAAAATTGACCTGACAGGAGAGAGGAAACTGCTCAATTACATCCGCAGCGTCAGCTTCAACTGTAGGTTTAAAGACGCTTCTCTACTTCCACAGTATCTTAAGGGATTAGCTGAAGGGCCATAGGGCCCAGTCGGGCTTACCCCGAATAAGTAAAATGCTGTCACCACCCAGTGGGTCCATGGCCCGCAGTGTCAGAATCAGGGCTGGGCAACCAGGCAGCATGAAGGAGAGGGTGCCCTGGGTGTGCTGACCCCTGGCATCATCGATTCCTCCTGAAGGGCTTTTTCCTGTGCATCCTGGGAGAGGATCTGATCATGGAATCCAAGTGGTCCATGTTCAGTACCTCCATTGTGAAAGCGGCTGCCTAAAGGTGTGGTCCGAAGGTCACCGGTGCCTGTCTTTGCAAGCAGCCTCGCATACCAAAACAAATACTTTGTTTTAGGTACTGCGGGTAGACACCAGTGGGGTGCAGGAAGCTGTCAGGCGTCAGACAGCAACCTACACACCTGCTGGTGGAAACCCAACAGAGAGGTGTTTTCCTAGACTGCACTGGTTGGCCTGAAGGCCATCCCGGGGGAGGATGTGAACATGGAATCCAAGTGGTCCATGGTCAGTACCTCCGTTGTGGAGGCAGTTGCTAAAAGCTGTGGTCCGAAGGTTGCTGGTGCCTGTCTTTGCAAGCAGCCTCGCATACCAAAACAAATACTTTGTTTT
>NW_024669187.1:0-632 GCF_008729295.1 Plectropomus leopardus | reverse complement strand
CTCTGTGCTTATTTCCTTCATCTTCATCCTGCACGTTTTTGTACTTATTTATTTATTAATATAGTTTATTTTGCACAGTATTATCTTGCTATTTTGCTATCCCTTTGCTGCTGCAATGTTGGAAATTTCCCCACTGTGGGACTAATAAAGGATTATCTTATCTTATCTTATCTTATCTTATCTTATCTTATCTTATCTTACATATTATGCTCTAACCTTCTGCTTCTGCTGTTGACGTTCTGGGATGCCACTGCCAACACTGGGATGTCAACAGAGCACATGGTGGGATTACGCTGCAAATAGTCATGTCAGGTTTAGGCAAAAAAGGCACATGGTAAGGTGCAGAAAAAATCATCACAGTTATACAGGAAGAGAGCACCAGACTCCTGCATTACAGTCCAGGGTTTGTTGGATCCATCCAATGCTCTTCCTGCTGTCATGGCACATTATAAGACTAGGAACAGTTCTATCCAGCCATGTTCTCAGGAGACACTGCCCATTTAGTGTATCAAACAGCCATGAAAGGTGGCTTTTGGCTTTTGGATTTTAAACCAAAATCACTGCAAAAGCAGCAGCATTTGATGACATCAGAGTGAGAACGGGCTGAGCAACCATACAGCTTTTGAGGTCAG
>NW_024669186.1:0-492 GCF_008729295.1 Plectropomus leopardus | reverse complement strand
CTACTGAAGGAATAATTAATCTGTGCTTGGTTTAAGCTTCCTGTCATTACTTATCACACAGCACCACCAGCTGGATATTAAGGGGCATAAACAACTGGTATAAATTATCAGAGAAAAAATCTGTCCTTCAGTGTCTTTGATGCCCTGCAGTTCGGTCTTTATGATGCATACGTTATAAGCGGGAGGCCTGAGGTAATATCTGATCCCTCTGCACACAGTGACACTGACTTTTATGTCTGTGTGGAATGCCATAAAAAATAAAAATGTGTGCGAGTAAAACTGAGGGCCGACTTGATAGTGCTGAACAGGTACAACTGTATTTCTGAGGTCATCTTTACAGAACGTATTCTACTGTAACATTAGAGTATTACTCTAATCAGTGTGTTTTACTTACTAAGTCATGGTCTCCCATGATGGGCTACATTTTCTAAATCCAAGAGACACGAAACAACCACAAAGAGATGCAAGGGAACTGCCAAAAGACATACATTT
>NW_024669185.1:0-622 GCF_008729295.1 Plectropomus leopardus | reverse complement strand
GCAACAAGGCAAGCATGCATCATACTCTGCTGCTAATATGTGTGTCAGTATGTTCATTCATATGAGTATGTGCATATTTTGGCTGTGGAATAATTTACACTGAATTTGTGCTTACATGCATGTAGAAATATTACCACGTGTGTGTGCACGTCTGTAATTATTCCGTTTTCAGAGCTTTTGTTAGCCTAGTTATTGCCTGCTTGCCCTATATTTCTGTACCTGGTGAGGTGGACATAAATAAATAATTCAAATATTTTCATTTTCACTTATCCCACACACCAATGAGTGACAGTCGCACCACGTCGAAACGCTAAAACAAATCCACAGTAGAAAGCCTATTTTGCCCTCTTGCTCAGTCAATGTCTGTCTGTGAGAAAATATGCAAACACAAACATCTCCCTCTGCTGCAGACTGCATCCTTGGCCTAAATGGTGACCACAGGATAGGACTTGTGGTGTAATGACGGTTGGTGTTAAACGTGTGTGTGTGTGTGTGTGTGTGTGTGAGAGAGAGAGAGAGAGAGAGAGAGCATAAGAGACAGTGTGTGTCAATAAGTAGATGAGTAAGTGTGATAAATGTGTACGTAAGTATGAGTGTGTGTGTGTGTGTGTGTGTGTGTGTG
>NW_024669184.1:0-457 GCF_008729295.1 Plectropomus leopardus | reverse complement strand
CATCTATTCTTTGCATCGGCCTGCCCATCACTGTGCCCAAACCCACTTCCTCTCCCTGCTGCCATGCTAGTTTCTGCCACCAGCCAGACTACATGAGATCCTGACCTCCTCTCCACATGCTAAGCGCCTCAGTGTAGCAGCAGCTTGTATCATACTGCCCCTAGCTTACAGCCTCAACCCCTGACCTGAACCAGGGTTAGCATCCTGCCATTCTTGCCCAAACTTCAAGAGTGGTCAGACACAGTGTCACAATAAGTAGGTATATGTAGTGATGCATTAGACATTTCTGATGAAGACTTTTTGTATCTCTTCCTAAAACTTGATTCTTGGATCTTGATTCTTTTTAAGCAGCGCGGGGACCATGAGGTAGGATTTTAACCCTTTGAAACCTCAGCCAGTTGGGTTGATTTCTTTCAAAAACATGGGAAAAGAGCAATGAGTAACTTAAGAAGAAATG
>NW_024669183.1:0-723 GCF_008729295.1 Plectropomus leopardus | reverse complement strand
CTGATGACACTGAGTTCTTCCTCTCCTTTCCACCTGACGACAGAACGGTTTCAGGTCGGATATCAGCACGTCTGGCCGATATCTCCACACGGACGAAGGAACGCCACCTTCAGCTAAATCTGTCTAAGACCGAACTCACGGTCTTTCCAGCTTGTCCATCCGTTCAGCCTCGGATCAGTGTCCAACATGACTGGAGCCTACTCGTGCCCACAAACTCAGCCAGAAACCTGGGTGTCACGATCGACGACCAGCTGACCTTTAAGGTTCACGTGGCCTCAGTTTCTCGGTGTTGTCGTTACGCCCTCTACAACATCAGGAAGATCAGACCCTTCCTGACCCAACAGGCCACACAGCTTCTGGTTCAGGCTCTTGTGATCTAACGCATTGACTTGTGCAACTCTCTTCTGGCAGGCCTCCCTGTATGCTCATTCAAACCTCTCCAGATGATCCAGAACGCAGCAGCAGGTCTGGTCTTCAACCAGCCCAAAAGAGCACACGTCACCCTGCTGCTAATTTGTCTTCACTGGCTTCCAGTGGCAGCCAGAATCAACCTGACTGTTCTCCGCTTTGACCTTTGGGGTAAATTAAGTCAGAAGGTCCAAAACCCAGCACCTAATGATTATCTAGCACTGACAAAATTATGTGATGTTGTATGTTGACTGTCATTGTAAGTAGTGATACTGAAATTGTTGAATCTCAGATGCTGAGATTGCTACTGGTTAT
>NW_024669182.1:0-398 GCF_008729295.1 Plectropomus leopardus | reverse complement strand
ATCTCCAACTACTCCACTAAACAAACCATTGATTCACTTCTGTTATTTGTTTGACATTCACAAATCTACATTTAACTGTTTGTGTGTCCAGGTTGTTGGACACAGAGGCCGTGTGTCCAATGTGCTCTGAAGCTCTGAGTGTCCAACAAGTAAAGAAGATATCTGACTGTTCGGAATATCTGCAGACTGATGACCCGGATCAGTGAAGAAATGACAACCAATCATATGTTTATAAATGTAAAAGTTATTTTCTATTTGTTAAAAATGCCAAATATATATTTTAGATAGATCTTAAGCTTTTAGTTTTGTATGATGAGAAATTAATAGAAATAACTGAATTTCAAAGTTGCCTAATAGCCATCAATCAAAAGACAATGAAAGAACAATGTGTATATTCT
>NW_024669181.1:0-314 GCF_008729295.1 Plectropomus leopardus | reverse complement strand
GTGTCAGTATTGGCCAAACATTCAGAGGGCATCGGCCCAAAGTTCAGCCGACAGCTAGCTGCTAACTGGAGCTGTTTCTCAGCCCAAATCAGCTTGTATATCTGAAGCATACAGGCCACTGCTGCAGCCATATTAGTTTTCATGTTACACCCATCCATCTCTTCTCTGGTTGCTCAATTTTACAGCTCTAACATTTTAGGTGCAGATATTTTTGCCTGTCTTACAGTTTGTTTTTGGCATGACTCCTCTGCAATGTTCCTCCGTATGACAGTCTGTAAATTTGGAGTCTATGAACAGTTTATGAGTGAAGGTTT
>NW_024669180.1:0-448 GCF_008729295.1 Plectropomus leopardus | reverse complement strand
TGTCCTTGTGTTCTCCTTCTTTGCTTTCATCTCTCTGTCAACTTTCTTTCAGTGTTTCAGATTCCACCAATGGCTCTGAATGGCATGACAGACTGTGGTGCAGGTTTGACAAAGTACAGACTTGTTACAGCTCCAATGCTGAACAAAACACAAGTGACAGTGTAACACAGCTTGTAAGTATAGAGTTGACCACTAGGAGGAGCTTTAACAGGGCCCTGTTACAGCCCTGGGTCCCTCTAACACAGAATTGGCATTTATTTTGATAAAGATGCATCACAACTTATCATTAAAGCACTGTGGTGCTACAGATATGTCTACACATTATATTCCATATGTGAGCTAACATGCTTGTTTGATGCAGACCCTAGACCATAGCAAAAATCATATCATCATTATTTTATTTTTCCATAGTCTAGGCTATATTTTTCAGTGAAAATTAAATGTTAAA
>NW_024669179.1:0-655 GCF_008729295.1 Plectropomus leopardus | reverse complement strand
GCCTACAAGCGTATATACATGTGCTTATTTCATGTTTAGGCTTAAGCTGACATGATCCAGTTGGACTTCCTCTCGTGTGCGCGTCTGAACTTTTAAGTACTAAAGCAGACATGGGTCATTACGATTGTCCATTAGCACGTGGTGAGCAGTATTATCCAGAGCTATAATGATGTGGTTTTGCAGAGAGGGCCAAAGTCAGCGAGGCAGCACCCACAAAGCATTTACATTAACTCTGACAACTCCACTAAAACGGTGGTTCCCAACTGGTGGGGCATGGTCCAAAGGTGGGTCGCACACCCATTCTAAATAGTTCACAAGTGACTCATGACCATGCTTGTAAAAAAAAAAAGAAGCACTTTTTGTTGAAGTACAATGAATTTACCGCACAGAGCTTTTATTTTGAAATGTGATTTCCTGCTGTAGAGTGAGAGGTGTGTTTTTTTTGGGGTTTTTTTTGAGAACAGTAACTATTTTGTACCCTGTTTTTGTATTATGTGGCTTTTTTTTCCAAAAATGACAATAGGCGCAAGGGAAGGGGTTGGCTGTTTGTTTGTTATGGTTTGTTTGTTTTTTTTACCCTCCCCAAAGCTACAGTTTTTTAAAAAAATTTTTTTTACAGTTTCTGGCTGTGAAAATAGTGACATTTTGGCGATTT
>NW_024669178.1:0-226 GCF_008729295.1 Plectropomus leopardus | reverse complement strand
TGATTCTGTGGGAAACACTGGTGTCTGTGTGTGACGTTTGTTTGCGTCACTTCATTTTCTCCCTGCCAGGCAACTGGGGCAAGAAAAAATGGATATGGATCCTTAAAAAGTAATCGAAACATTTTTGAAATGTTGTCCATGAAAACGTGTGGGAACCCTGATTGTACCTGTTGGTCATACAGAGAGCAGTTTTGATTTTAATGTCAAGCTGTTCTGCATGTTGTAT
>NW_024669177.1:0-1048 GCF_008729295.1 Plectropomus leopardus | reverse complement strand
TTTGACCATTTTTCCCTGAGCTATAGTATGGCTTTTTTTGCCCTCCAACTTTTTTTTGCTTAAAACCGTTAAAATATTGGTTTTGTGGACCATTTCTTCAGCAGGCTATACTATAAACTGCCTTAACATGATGTACTATGACTTTATTTAACATTTAGAGCGATGACTTTTTTGACATTTTTTCCCTGAGCTATAGTATGGCTTTTTTTGCCCTCCAATTTTTTTTGCTTAAAATGGTCAAAATATTGACTTTTTGGACCGTTTTTTCGGCAGGCTATACTATAAACTGCCTCAAAATTTTCTACGATGACTTTATTTAACATTTAGAGCGATGACGTTTTTGACCATTTTTCCCTGAGCTATAGTATGGGTTTTTTGTCATCCTATACTTTGACTTAAAACGCTCCAAATATTGGTTTTTTGGACTGTTTTTTCAGCAGGCTACATTATAAACTGCCTCAACATGATGTACTATGACTTTATTTAACATTTAGAGCGATGACTTTTTTGACCATTTTTCCCTGTGCTATAGTATGGCTTTTTTTGTCATACAATTTTTTTTACTTAAAACCGTCAAAATATTGACTTTTTGGACCGTTTCAGCAGGCTACATTATAAACTGCCTCAACATGCTGTACTATGACTTTATTTTACATTTAGAGTGATGACTTTTTTGACTACTTTTCCCTGAGTTATAGTATGGCTTTTTTTGCCCTCCAATTGTTTTGCTTAAAACCGTCAAAATATTGATTTTTTGGACCGTTTTTTCAGCAGGCTACATTATAAACTGCCTTAACATGCTGTACTATGACTTCATTTAACATTTAAAGCGATGACTTTTTTGACCATTTTTCCCTGAGCTATAGTATGGCTTTTTTTTGCCATCCAATTTTTTTGCTTAAAACGGTTAAAATATTGACTTTTTGGATCGTTTTTTCAGCAGGCTGTAATAAAAATTGCCTCAACATGATGTGCTATGACTTTATTTAACATTTAGAGTGATGACTTTTTTCACATTTTTTCCCTGAGCTATAGTATGGTTTTTTTT
>NW_024669176.1:0-2056 GCF_008729295.1 Plectropomus leopardus | reverse complement strand
AAGTTTGAGGTTTGTGTATGTTTCTCAGTCGGTCTGTGCTGCGTCTGTGACTGTGTGTGATCGTGTCACTGACCTTTTCGTGTTTTTTCAGGATGATGATGACGATGACCATGACGATGACGATGATGATGATGAAGGAGGAGTCTGATCAGTCGGGATGAAAAACAAGTAAAACTGGAAGTAAATGTTTGAAATATTTAATAATCAACAACAGAAGTTTTCTTCTTTTTCTCTTTCAGCTTTAAATCTTTCAGCCTGAATTCTGAACAGTTTGGTTTGATTTTTCCAGAACATGGAAAAAGACCGTGAGCAACTTCAGAGGAAATGAATGAAAATGTTTAAAAAAAGTACGAAACAATAGCAAAAAAGTCAAAAGCATGTTTGTGAAAATACTGCTTAAAAATTATAATTCTGTGGTGTCATTTTAAATTTACCATAATGACAAATAAGAAGTTTTTAATATGTTTTCATTTCTCTAACTTTAAAAGAAAACTAATTCACCAAATCTACAAATTTCTTTCAATTAGTAGAATATTTCTGGTTGTCATGTTGCTCATTTTCTTGTTTCCGATGATTCTGAGAGAAATCACGCTGATGTGCTCTGAATGCAAAGACTGAAAAAGCGACGGCGCTCCAGGTGTCAAAGGGTTAAACAAATAGAGGAAGTTCAAATTAATTAAAAAAACATTCTCATTACTTCAGACTCGACTGAAGTGACTCGTGACTCGTTAAGACTCAAAATCAACATGTTAAAACTCACGATAATAAAAGTCTGTAAATTTTACTCAGCTGTAAAATCAAAACAGAACAAACTAATCAGCTTCACCTGCTGCCTCGTTAACGACCTGCTGCCTCGTTAACGACCTGCTGCCTCGTTAACGACCTGCTGCCTCGTTAAGGTCTTTCTGACCATGCCCACCTGTGATGTCACTGCTGAGGTCGGGCGATTTTAAATTTCAGACATTTTCATAACGTGGTTCTTCACTCGTTAAGAGTCAGGAGTCGTTTAGAGTCAGGAGTCGTTTAGAGTCTGGACTCGTTTAGAGTCTGGACTCATTAACTTGTGTTTCTAGTCCAGAACCCATCAGCTGATCTGAACCATCAGGCAGCAGAAGAACTACAAAGACCACATCTATAAACTACAAACTACAAGTTTTACAGAAAAGAAAAAAAACGCGCTCAGTCGAGACCCCGCCCCCAACTGGTGAAACCCCGCCCCCTACAGGTGAGACCAATGTCCAGTTCTGTTAAAACAACACGTCTCTTTCATAATAAAACAGGAAGTTGGTTTTTGATTTTGATTTATCAATCGTCTGATTTTCTGTTTCAGGAGGAACCGTCCAACACCTCCTCCTCTTCATCAGCTCCTCTTCATCACCCCCTCAGCTCCTCTTGATCTCCTCCTCCTCCTCCTGGGCTCTCAGAGGAGCAGTGGAGGTTTGGTAAACACTCTGTTCTCTGCAAAGGTAAAAATAATTTTCTTTTGAATGTTTTTTTTGTTATATTTTCATGTAAAAACTGACGAGTTCAGAGACTCGACAGGTGAGCTCTCAGCTGTTTGACCAGGTGTGACTCACAGGATGTTAATGTCTAATGAGAAGAGCTTTTCAGAATAAAAGCCTCTCATGTAAAAAAAATTAAACTGTAGTTAAAAAAACCAAAGTGTGTGTGTGTGTGTTGTGTGAGTGTGTGTGTGTGTGTGTGAGAGAGAGTGTGAGTGTGTGTGTGTGTGTGTGTGTGTGTGTGTGTGTGAGAGAGTGTGAGTGTGTGTGTGTATGTGTGAGTGTGAGTGTGTGTGTGAGAGTGTGAGTGTGTGTATGTGTGTCTGTGGATGAGTGAGTGTGTGTGTGTGTGTGTGTGTGTGTGAGAGTGTGAGTGTGAGTGTGAGTGTGTGTGAGTGTGTGTGAGTGTGTGTGAGAGTGTGTGTGTGCGTGTGCGTGTGTGAGTGTGAGTGTGTGTGAGTGTGTGTGAGTGTGTGTGAGAGTGTGAGTGTGTGTGAGTGAGTGAGTGTGTGTGAGAGAGTGTGAGTGTGAGTGTGTGAGTGTGTGTGTGTGTG
>NW_024669175.1:0-661 GCF_008729295.1 Plectropomus leopardus | reverse complement strand
ACACACACACACACACACACACACACACACACACACACACACACACACACACTTAAAGGTCCAGTGAGTAGGATTTAGGGAGATATATTAACAGAAATGGAAATATTGCATAAGTATGTTTTCTTGAAAGTGTAATCACCTAAAAATAAGAAATGTGCTCTCTCCATACACAGAAGTCGCTATTTTGCACAGCCATGTTTCTACAGTAACCCAGATAGATAGAGACATTCACGTTTACATGTTTGCCATTGAAGTTAGCAGCCCTTCCTCGATGAGACGAACAGTGTCAGAAAAAGAGTGATAGTAATGTTAAATTGCTTTATTCAGTGTTGTACCATTTTGAACCACTGTGTCTATTTGTTTTGAAAATCCTGCAGATAGTGCAGAAGTTGTTAGAGAAAAAGTGAGCAACATTAGCATGTGCTGGGCAAGCAGCCTGTCTGATATGAGCCTAATGGTGTTGGAGAAACACTGATTTTTAACATTAAAATGCTTTTTTGTGTGTTTTTTTACCAGTTTTAATCACCTGGTCCATAAGTTTTGGAGAGGAAGAGACCTCTGCGGATAATTCGGCTCATGGTAAAAAGCTCTTAAACAATGAACACTGCAGGAACCCTAACCGGCAAAATTTTCAGCTTGTTGCAATTTGCAGAACTCACTA
>NW_024669174.1:0-785 GCF_008729295.1 Plectropomus leopardus | reverse complement strand
TGTGTGTGTGTGTGTGTGTGTGTGTGTGTGTGTGTGTGTAGAAGGAAGGTAGAAGAAGGTAGAAGGTAGATTTATTGGTCATATTTTAAACCAAGTTTAAAAAACAAAATTACTTTTGTCCTTGATCCTGCTACATCTTTGGAGTTGAAGGATAAGTTGATTAAAATCAGCAGCTACTATGGAAATTTCATCCTGTTTCTTGGGCATGTTGCTGCTGATGGCGTCATTCAATTCCTGCAGTGCATTTTTTGTGTCCAAATGGCTCCCACAAGGTCAGTCCATCCAGTGCAACAGATTGATCCGGGATGTTAGGGGTAAACCATGTCTCTGTGAAGGTGTGCACAAAGCAGTCTCTGATCTCCTGCTGCTGAGTGAGCCTTAATCACATCTCATCCACTCCACTCTTCTGTGACCGGACATTAGCCAGAAGAAGGCTTGGTAGAGTAGAAGCTCTTGGTCCAAGTTGGGTCAGCCTTGCCCTGATGCAGGCTCTCCTCCCTCTCTATGTCCGCCACTTTGATTTTGTTTCTCCTCTCTAGGCTGACTGGCCGCTCGGCACATGCCACCGGTGGGGGTCCTTTTACGGTTTGCTGCGTTCAGTCCAAACCCACACAACTTCTCCCGATATTGATAAGTGCTTCTGTATTGTAGAAAAGTCGTGCTTTAGCAGAAGGGGTCATGGTGTCGAAAAAAATAGAATAGATAGCAAAAAAAGTAGCAAGGGTATGGGGAGCTACTGGCTGCTGCATCGACATGCGAGACATTCAGTCGTAAAACTAAAATGG
>NW_024669173.1:0-461 GCF_008729295.1 Plectropomus leopardus | reverse complement strand
TATTATGCAGCCTCAGAGGGGTGCCCAAACTTTTTCATACAACTGTAATTGATATAATCTTGAGGTGTTGTCAATGCGATATAATTGTTATTATACCCTGGTATATATCAATAAATAATTATTTTTCTCCAGGAATTAACAGGTAATTGATATAATCTTGAGGTGTTGTCAATGTGATATAATTGTTATTATACCTACCCTGGTATATATCAATAAATAATCATTTTTCTCCAGGAATTAACAGGTTGTTAATAAGGTTGTTTATGACCTAGTTATTTTATTACTTTGGGCACTATGACAGCGATAGGATGTCAACATGCAAGACCAGATTAATGAATCACTCTGTAAAAAGTGAATCATCAGTGAATCAGTTACATTACGTTTATTTTAGAAAAAAGGACAAAATTTAACACGAGCTATAAATATAATATCGTATCTGATCTAATGTCAGATCCTACCCA
>NW_024669172.1:0-985 GCF_008729295.1 Plectropomus leopardus | reverse complement strand
GGAAAACATTATACAGGGATCACAGCTTCAGGGTTGGTCTGCAGGGTGGGAGAGTCAGTTATTCCTCAGTTTTTTTGACATGTCTTCTTGTTCAATCCACAGGTTCAGTACATGAAGGACATGAACTTTGGTGGTGCCTTTGTTTGGGCCTTGGATCTAGATGACTTTAAAGGAGAGTTCTGTGGACAGGGAAGCCATCCTCTGCTGTCCCATCTGCGCAAACTTGTCAATGCTGGTGAGTCTTGCTTCTCATCTTTTTTATGAACAAATATGTTCCCAGCTCTTCATGGAAAGACAAGAATCATTATCAAGCTGTTATGCACAGTTCTTGACAGGCTTTTGGGAAAAATACTGATAGCCTTTACACAAGGTATATGCTTAAAAATTAGTCCTTTTGGTATAATGTCCCGTTCTTTTCATCTCTCAAAGATACACCTCTCCCTCCATCAACCACAACGAAGAAACCTAGTGTTACTACCACAGCATCAGCCACTTTCACAACCACCAAACCTGCTGTTACCACTGTTACACCATGTGACACCCAAACAACCACTACGCCTGTTACCACTGCTGCACCAGCCACCAAAACAACAGTCAAACCCAGTGGTACCACCAATGCTTCATCCACAAAGACCACAATCCCTATCCCAGGACGAGGCTTCTGCAAAGACAAGGCTGATGGCATATACGCCAACCCAGAGGACAACACCAGCTACTATGTGTGTGCAGGCCGCCGAACCTACCTGAGGATGTGCGGAGTCGGCACTGTCTTTGACGACAGCTGCAAGTGCTGCGTGTGGCCATAAGAGTTCATTCATTAAAGGCTACTGACTGTCATCTCAGTACTACCTATACAAGCTTAATGCCTCTGGGAAATTATCCTTATGTGTGTGTGTGTGTGTGTGTGTGTAGTTTTAGATCATGTAGTGTATTATGCTCAGTTTCTTAAAGTTCCTAATTTGGTCAGGCAAGGAGGCCTCGAAGT
>NW_024669171.1:0-547 GCF_008729295.1 Plectropomus leopardus | reverse complement strand
GTCTCTGTGTCTCTCTCTGTCTCTGTATCTCTCTGTGTCTCTCTCTGTCGGTCTCTGTGTCTCTCTCTGTCTCTGTCTATCTCTCTGTGTCTCTCTCTGTCTCTGTCTCTCTCTCTCTGTGTCTGTCTCTGTCTCTCTCTCTGTGTCTGTCTCTGTCTCTCTCTCTATGTCTCTCTCTCTCTCTGTGTCTCTCTGTGTCTCTCGGCTTTGTCCCGGGTGTTGTGCGTTCTTTTTGTTCCCCTCCGGTCGACCCTCGTCACACCTCTCATTACTGCATGCGGGACTTCCTGATCATGCACACTCTCCCGCCATGCTGCATGTCAATACGCCATTAACCCAGCCACCTTTCATTTCCCATGAGGGTTAGGGGCAACCGAGTTCCTGCTGCTGGGTTTCACTGCGGCTGAAAGGAAAGAAAGCCGATCGCATTCACTCTCCTGCGTTCAGTGAGCCCGCTCCCATAAAGAGCTCGGAGGGGCGTCGGAGCGTAAGCAGTGTTGTGTGTGTGTGTCATGTTGTCCTTTTGTTTCCTGTCGGAAGCGGAGTG
>NW_024669170.1:0-824 GCF_008729295.1 Plectropomus leopardus | reverse complement strand
GTTCTTCCACATTTTCATATGTCCGACATCACAATTAGCATAGCAGCAGTTTGAGAGAGACAGCCGCCCCTCTCCCTCTCTGTCTCCCTCTCTCTCTCTCATTAATATATTTTTTATCTTAAGTGTTTACAGAAAAAACAAAATCAAACTGAGATCAAACAGAGCTTGAAGCCAACTTTTGAAGTGGCCAAATAGTGGAATTTACACCGTCATGTGATGCACTGTAACTCAAAAAGAATTTTCCCATAGACTTGCACAGCGAAGGAAAAAGAGGTAGATACATTTTTTTGAGCATCGCAGCTCCCCCCAAAATGACTTGTTTGCTATCAGGATTTCATCTGATTACATTTGTAAAGTCCATGGTAGAAGAGAGGCAACATTAAATCATCTCATCCTCATTCAAGTTAGTGGAGCATTAAAGCGGAGGCTAGCCATTTAGCTGGCGGAAATTAACACGTCAGTTTCAAACGTTGCAAACATCACTGTCCTTTCACTTCCATGTGTCCTCTATGATGGAACAGATACAGCCAATAATAACAGAATAACTTAATTTAGATGGTTCACACAAATATACAAATTCATGTTAGTTGATCCATGTGATGTAAATTACTATTTCATAGCGCAGTGGACACAAACTACATTTCTATGTATGCTGTGTGAATGTGAACGTGTGGAACAGCGAGCTTGGCTCTGTCCAAAAGTTAAAATTATCTGCCGACCAGCTCTTCTAAAGCTCACTAATCAACACATTATATCTTGTTTGTTTTATCTGTGTAAAAACTGAAGTGTAAAAATTAATTTGTGGGTTGTCTTTTTTGGGGGGG
>NW_024669169.1:0-429 GCF_008729295.1 Plectropomus leopardus | reverse complement strand
GAGGAGCTAGTTTTAATTGGTAGTCCCTTTGCCTTATATTAATGGGCATCCCGGAATAATAATAATAAAAATATTTCAATATTAAGATACAGAATGGACAGTACACTGCATGTGCTTTGGCTGTTTACTTCTGGCAGTTTAACACGCAAAACGTTGCACCACGGGGTCCACACAAGGCCCAAATCACAGCAAAGTCCCACAGCAGGAATAAACAGACAGCTTTCCCACTGTCTCCACAACACAATTCTCCTCTTATTGCCCATTTTATATATCTGCTCACCTGTAAAACACACAGACATGGTGGTACATCGTTACACATTTCTGCTCAGCTTAAAGCACAAAAGTTTAATGCACGTGCCTGCTCTGTTTACCTGTGACAGCAGCGCCCTGCACGCTACACTGCCTCCTGCGGCTGAAAGTGGTAACAAC
>NW_024669168.1:0-382 GCF_008729295.1 Plectropomus leopardus | reverse complement strand
CAGAAGTTACAAATGGGACAGCGAAACCACAGCTGTCTTGTCCAAACAGTGGCAACATGGACAACTGATACCCAGGATTTGTGTGTGTGTGGGTGGCGCTATGGTAGTTTGACACAATCTTTCGCCGTGCTGAGAGAGTTGTTTGTTTAGCTGGAGCCACTTTCATCTCACATCAGCCTTAACAACAAATCTTAATGGAGCTACTGTATACGTGAGCTTATCCAACACTAACATGGTCTTTTAACTGTGACAACACATTTTTGTACAAGATGCTTAAGGCCCATCATCAATTGACTTAAACATATTTGGATAAATATAACTCAATTTTATCAGCATCTGAAAAATATAGGTTAGATACACAAGGTAAAGATGTATAAGTTAT
>NW_024669167.1:0-602 GCF_008729295.1 Plectropomus leopardus | reverse complement strand
GCAAACAGAATGATGGGCAGAGCTAAAAATCTGTCGTAATTATCAGTATTATTAGTCTTTATGAGGGTGTGAATAAAATAACCAGGGAGCTGGCACTGAGTTAAAACCTCTGTTGCAGGCTGTTATGTTGGATCAGATTGTCCAGGTTTGTTTATTGGGTGTACTGGGTACCTGACAGGTGAAGCTCTGCTCTTCAGTGCTTTATAGAGCTCCAGACCCTGGTGAGGAGACACTCGCCTGTCTCTGCCCCCCAGCATCAGTAACACTGGAGCTTTGATCTGCAAACACACACAGGTAGACACACTGGCATGAAACCAACTCTGTGTTAGCCCAAGATAAGATTTAGACAGATAATGGCTGGATTTCCAAGTAATTTGCTATGAATTTTCTTGGTCCATTCTGAGTAAATACATCAGTTCTGCAATTAGGTCTAAATGTCCACTTAAACAAAATAAATACAGAAATCGGATGGACAGATTGCCATAGAATGCTAAAACCATTTTTTTTTATGCATCGCCATCGGCCTTTCCTCTTTTACGATCTGCAAGGCAAACTATATTTTTAAAAAAATCATTACTGATAAGCTTTGAGACAAGCAAACC
>NW_024669166.1:0-853 GCF_008729295.1 Plectropomus leopardus | reverse complement strand
TTGTTTTGTTTGTTTGTTCATTAGGTGGTTGGTTGATGTTTTTTGTGTTTATTGGTTTGTTTGTTGGTTGTTTTTTGTTTTGTTTGTTTGTTCATTAGGTGGTTGGTTGATGTTTTTTGTGTTTATTGGTTTGTTTGTTGGTTGGTTGGTTGTTGTTTTGTTTGTTTGTTCATTAGGTGGTTGGTTGATGTTTTTTGTGTTTATTGGTTTGTTTGTTGGTTGTTTTTTGTTTTGTTTGTTTGTTTATTAGGTGGTTGGTTGATGTTTTTTGTGTTTATTGGTTTGTTTGTTGGTTGGTAGGTTGTTGTTTTGTTTGTTTGTTTATTGGGTGGCTGGTTGATGTTTTTTTGTGTTTATTGGTGTGTTTGTCAGTTGGTTGGTTGGTTGTAACTTTGCTGACTGATAAATTTGTTTGTTGTTTTTTGTTCTGTTGATTTGTTTGTTATGTTTGTTTATTTGTTTGTTGGTCACAGCTTGGCTGACTGGCGAGTTTGTTTATATGTTGATATTTTACATGTTTGTTTGCTGGCTGGTTGTAAATCAGCTGACTGATGAGTCTGTATGTGGTTGTTTTATTATTTTTTGGTTTTGTTTATTTGTTTGTCTGTTTGTGTATTTTTTGGTCATCGCTCAGCTGACTGATGATTTGTTTAAACTCACCACGATGTCTTCCCATGATCCTTTGTAGAAGATCGGACTGTTGACGTTCCAGTAGGCACAGAGACTCTGCAGACGGCCAAGCTGACAAACAAACAAACATGTAAACAAGTAAAAAAAAAACACATCAAAAAGTCAAAAACAAACACACAGCAGATGTAAAAGCAGGAAAGAGGTCTGGACATGTAAAATAAAG
>NW_024669165.1:0-1500 GCF_008729295.1 Plectropomus leopardus | reverse complement strand
GGAAGGTAAAAGTTGGAAGTGCTATGAGTCACGGAGCGAGATGGGAGGAGACTGTAGTGGAGGAGAGAGAGAGAGAGATGGAGGGAGGAGGGAGGGAGGTATAATTATGGTGGGAGGCAGCCAGAGCGAGAAAGACGAGAGCGAGGAGAGAGAGCGAGTCCAGCCCACTCCGCTAAAACCATTCAACTGGTGAGCGAGGGATCGCAGTCAGAGAGAGGGAGAGAGGGAGGTGTAGAGAGGAACTCCCTTCATCTGGGATAAGTTAGTGGAGCTGCGTCTCGGACACACACACACACACACACACTCTCCGAACACACGCTCTGCAGCGCCTGCACCCCGGGAACCAGAGTTTTTCCTTTTCATCATCCATTCATCACGTCCGAGACTTTCTTCTTCTTCTTCTTCTTCTTGTTTTTGTTTCTTTTTCTTTCTTTCTCGTGACGCCTCCACATTTTCCAGCCATCTGTCCCCGACAAAAAAGATAAGGATTACTCATTTTCTCTCTCTTCTTCTCTGCGTTTTTCTTTCTTTCTTTTTTTTGTCCTCCTCTCTCTCCTCATGTCTTTGCAGCTTTTTTTTCCCTCCGTTTTCGCAGGTGGACTGTGAGCTGAACTTTGCAGCTTCCAAACTTCTGAGGAGAGACAAAGACAAAGACAAAGACAAAGACGATAAGACGGAGAGGACGGAGGAGAGGTGAAGCTTTTTTTCTTCCGGACTCTGTTTTCCGTTCAGACGCTTTTCACACCAACGCCGACTTTTTTCTCCCGGCTGCGTCCGAGCATCTGCATCCGGCAGCATCACCGCATCCGACCAATCAGGCGACTCCGCCGTCATGTCCGTCTTACCTCTGCTCAGCTGGACCGTCCTGCTGCTGGTCCAGAGCTGCGGCTCGTCCTCCGAGACGCCGTCCAAACCCCAGCCGCCGTCTCTGAGCGTCCACCCTCACCACCAGCCGCCGCCGGACGCCGCCTCCGGCTCCCACTGCCCCTCCTGCGCCCTGGCCAGGATGAGGCGAAACGATGGGGACGACGTGGCGGCGCACGACCAGGAGGAGGAGGCGGCGCAGCAGGACGTGGTGGAGGCGGTGAAGCGCCACATCCTCAACATGCTGCACCTCCAAGCCCGGCCGAACATCACGCGGCCCGTGCCTCGCGCCGCGCTCCTCAACGCCCTGCGCAAGCTCCACGTGGGGCGAGTGGCGGAGGACGGCAGCGTGCAGATCGAGGGGGAGGAGGAGGCGCGAGGGCGGGGAGGCCGGGGAGGAGGGGGAGGAGCGGCGGCGGCAGCGGCAGCTCGGGCTGGAGACGGCGGCGACGCGCAGGAGACGACGGAGATCATCACCTTCGCCGAGGCTGGTGAGTACATACGGCTCTCTGTGACACGCAGAGACAAAGTGTGTGTGTGTGTGTGTGTGTGCAGTGATGTGTGTGTGTGTGTGTGTGTGTGTGTGTGTGCGTGTGTGTGTCACTGTGTGTGCACTGATGTGTGTGTGTGTGTGTG
>NW_024669163.1:0-387 GCF_008729295.1 Plectropomus leopardus | reverse complement strand
AAGGCTCATCTATGGTTTCAAGTATGATAAAACTTCTCATAAACTTTTAACACAACATTTAAAATGGTCCTCATAATGTGCACACCACATACATTACCTCAGATGGGCTCTGAGCGCCGCTGTTGATACATCACTGACTCACTGTCCGAATCATCAGTGCAGCGGTCCACCCCTTTAATATCCGTTCAGTGTTTTGCTGCTCGGAAAGAAGACGGTCTGGCCTTTGAGGCATGGAGTCTAGCCTTTCTTATGGATATCTATGCTGAAACTGTCGTCATTCTTTCAATTCGTGGATTTGATTATATCATTTTGTATTGAAAGTGATTTCTACTCCTGAAATTTCGGATTTATGATGGCTTGTATGTGGATAACAGCTCGCAGAGGCCG
>NW_024669162.1:0-579 GCF_008729295.1 Plectropomus leopardus | reverse complement strand
TGAGGGTGGGGGAGGACTTTGTAGCTGTCAGGTATATTTGTATACACATGGTCCAGGATGCTTCTTCCTGTGGTGGGGATCTGGACATGTGGGTGGAATTTAGGTATGAGAGATTTGAGGTCTGTGTGATTAAAATCAGCTACTATAAGGATTCCATCTGGTTGTTTGGTGATGTTGCTGCTGATGGCATCATACAATTCCTGCAGTGCACTTGAATTTGCAGTGTTAGTGTTCTAGAATGTAAGGGTTAAAGAATGTTGGGGTTCTCAAATTCTAGGGTTCTCAAGTGTGATGATTCTGAAATGCTAGTGTTCTATTATGTTAGAGTTGTAGAATGCCATAATTATAGAATGTTAAGGCCTAATTGTGAGGTGTTGAGTCAGAAGTGTTTGTAAGTTCCGGGATGTTGTACCTTTTCACTGTCAGATTTTAGAATGCAAGGGTTTTAAAATGTTGGTGCTCTAGAATGTGATGGTTCTACAGTGTTTGTGTTTTAGAATGTTAGGGTTCTAGAATTTATAGTAGTAATAGTCATTAAAAAAAATTGTGGAATGTGAATGTTTTTTAATTTCAAGATGT
>NW_024669161.1:0-254 GCF_008729295.1 Plectropomus leopardus | reverse complement strand
CTGCGAGAAGAAACCTGCACTGAGTACAAAAGATCCAGACATGTACCAGCATGATTCTGCATTGTTGTCTATGCGGCCGTCTTTGTGGAAAGAATAAACCAAGGCTTAAAGGGAAATTGGTGTTTTTCAACCTGGACTCTATTTTCTCACGTTTTTTGTATCTAAGCCACTGATGGGGAAAACAATATTTGAAATTGTTCCAGTACTGAGAGACTGCTGTGAAACAAGTTGTCATGTAATCCCCAGAGGCAATT
>NW_024669160.1:0-810 GCF_008729295.1 Plectropomus leopardus | reverse complement strand
GACCACATCACCCCTGTCCTTCAAAATCTCCACTGGCTCCCCATGCCCTACCGCATCCAATTCAAAATTCTGCTCCTCACGCACAAAGCCCTCAATCAACAGGCCCCTTCCTATCTCACTGACCTCCTTCACCTTCACACTCCTCCCCACAGCCTCCGCTCTTCCAACGCCAACCTCCCCTCTCCATCGCACAGAACCAAGCACCAAACCCTGGGGGGCAGAGCCTTCTCCATCACTGCCCCCTCACTCTGGAAGTCATTCTCATACATATTCAAGACTGCACCGACACAGCAAAATCCAAATTAAATCCTTTCTAAAAACTCACCTTTTTAAACAGGCTTTTAATGTGTGATCGTTTTGTTTGTTTGTTTGTTGTTGATTTGTTTGCTGGGCATTTGTGTGATATGTTATTACATTTATGCTGCTTTTTTACTTTGTACAGTGTCTTCGAGTTCCTATAAAAGCGCTTTATAAATAAAATGTATTATTATCATTGTGTTTTTTCTTGCCCTACTCGCCCAGCGTTTTTCATAAACATATCAGACTCAAACTCTCTGCAAACATACTTCCAGCTGATTATGGGGAGATGGAACGCAGGAAGAAAATGAAGAAACGTATGTGATGGTAAAAAACAAACAAACAAAAAAAGGTCACAGCGACGCGTAATAGCTCTACATCGCATTGACAGCAACAGAAAATATTTTGACCTTATGTAACATCGCATGGAAGGTTATCCACAAAATATTACTGAAACAGTTTCATTACACACAACAAAATTCCATGACTTTTCCAAAACTTCCAAAGATTTTT
>NW_024669159.1:0-711 GCF_008729295.1 Plectropomus leopardus | reverse complement strand
TACTAAAGGTTTTTTCCTTAAGTCTAAATTCTTGCTTGTGTTGTACGTCGCTTTGGATAAAAGCGTCTGCTAAATGAAATTGTAGAATTTATGAGATTGTGCAAAACGGGTAAGGCATTTTGAAAGACAAAAATTACTGGAGAGGGACTTTTATTGTTATTATTTTGGCTTAGGTGATGGACATGAAACTTTATATGGTAGTCTTTTGTATTTATTTATATGACCCCTGAAAGCCAGATCCCTGAAGAAGGTTTTAAAGGCATGTTTTCTTTTAAAAAATATGCAAGTCACACCATTTATCATAGCCAGAACTGTAAAAATAGTAAAACAACATTTCTTATGGTCCTTCAACACATTGTGTTTTAAGGAGCATTGCATTTTGGTGATAGCTACTTACTGTGCTGTTATGCTTATGACTTGCATATAGTGTGAATACAAAAAATGTTATTTATGGTGGGAGGAGGGTGATTGATTAGAAAAAAAAACATTGCTTCAGGGAGGGTCAAGATGGAAAACAAGTCACACCCCAGCCACAACCAGTTTATATTAAATACTTTATACAGCCTACTCCTGGGAAGTTTAAGCTTTGATATCATATCATAGTATATTAGTTTATATATATTTTGTATTCATGAATCTGCAAAGTAATTGGTAAGTTGTTACGTGAATGTAGTGGAGTAAAAAGTAGAAGGTGTCCCTCTACGATGTAGT
>NW_024669158.1:0-749 GCF_008729295.1 Plectropomus leopardus | reverse complement strand
AGATAAGAAGATAGGGAAGCAGAAATAACATTTCCACTATGTAAAATAATGGTAATTTTTTCATGTTTTTTCTCTTATCTTTGGCTTCTTTTCCTTCTGTAAATCACATTAAGTAAGCATCTCTTTATTGTAAGGGCTCATAAACCCAAGAGTGGTGAATCAATATAAATGCTGTACTAAATGCTGTACACCAAATGTCCTGTATTTCATGTACATACAAAGTGCACTTTATTACTTTTTCATATATATATATATATTTTTACATTTTTTAACAACCATTGCTGATTTTGTACCCTTTTGTAAAACAGACTGTTAGAGTGGGGCTCGCACTTCTTTTCTCCGATGACTGAAATTAGTGATTGTAAAATGTTTGCTACAATCTTACAAATAATATTAAAGTGATCACTTTTATTTCCTCCACTCTGTTTTAATATTTTATGGAAATCCCCAGCAAAATATAAAGTAAAAACCAACCCAATATCCACTTCCATTTGGCATTTCGCCTTGCTGTATTTTAGATGCTGTGTTTCTTTGATGCCTGCTGTTTACAGTCTAGCACCTGGTCACTAGTGATGGCGAGAGGAAGTTTCATGAAGCATTGAAGCTTTCCATCCAATTGGTTCACTCATGGCCCGAAGCTTCACGGTGCTACATTTGCTCTACTGTGCCATCAAGTGGACAATAAATGTAAAACAGGCAGAGTGATTATAATGACACCGTGGCTTTGATGCGTGAGGCTATTAATTGAA
>NW_024669157.1:0-535 GCF_008729295.1 Plectropomus leopardus | reverse complement strand
AAATAAGAGCAGCGATACTCAACTTATGGCTGGTGGGCTGAATCTGGTCTGTGAGAGGGTGCCAGGTGGCCCCCGACCATTTTCTAATTCACAAATAGAAGAAATTGATTGGGATCTTTTGTACTTTGATTGTAAAAAAGGTGCCAGAATGCATAAATGCATCAACAAAAATTAAGGTTGTTTATCAAAATGTGCTAGAGGAGGATCCCCTGGACCCCTCAACAAAGATCTGGGCTGATCCCAAAATGTCCTCAAATCCTTAAAAACTGGCCCCTGGTCTCCCGTCATTTTGCAAAAGTGCCCCCGTGCTATGCAACTTGAGTATGCCTGATCTAGAGAAACAGCAGACATTGCTTCTGGAAAGTTTTTACAGGGTTCCTCCTTAAAAACTCCTTAAAGGCATTGGATTAACTCATCTAAAAATAAGGCCTTAATTTGTATTAAAATGTCTTAAATAAATCTTAAAAATACCTAGACACTGAAAATAGGATTCACGAATTTTTTGTCAGATCTTGAATTTTAAAATTAAAGAATG
>NW_024669156.1:0-598 GCF_008729295.1 Plectropomus leopardus | reverse complement strand
TTGTATAGGTTATTTAAGTTGGCACAGATTTTAACACCTAAATATGTAAAAATAGATTCAGACCACTTAAAGGGAAAGTTGACCAAGGCACTTTTATTCCCAAAGTCACACAGTGGCAAAGCCTCGGATTTGTCGTAATTAATTCTGTAGCCTGAGAAACTGCCAAAAGAATCTATTAGTTGAAACAAGAGCAGGAATAGAAATTTTGGTTTAGTCAGGAAGAGAATGATATTAGTACAATTTAAAGTCTGAGGTGTTGGAATTTGTAGTTTTTGTTTATATTCAGCCAGGAATATGTACTACTACAGTTTAAAATTGATGTCACAATTTTACAACAGTGGGCCTTAAAAGTTATCAATAAAAAGAGATACAACCATAGCAAAAAGTGTGGCAGGACGGTAAGTTTCTAGAAAGGTGCAGACAACGCCACCTGGGGTATTTCGCCCCAGGAACTAGTTTTAGTGGGTTTGATGCAGTTAACACCCGGTAAAAGGTCACACAGGTCCGATTACACACAGAATGTCTAGAGACGTGATTCCAAAGTGTAACAAGTTTTATTGTAACAACAATTAAAATGGTCCTTACTACTACTTAAAAA
>NW_024669155.1:0-480 GCF_008729295.1 Plectropomus leopardus | reverse complement strand
GTATAACAAAAGTAAAAACATAAATGAAAAAAAAATCCAGTGTACAGGGCATCGGTTATGCCAGTAACTTATATTCAGGATATGATCAGGCCTCTATTAGATGAGTTTAGTTTTCACATAACATATGATGAACACTTATAAAATGAGAACTGTGGTTGATCAAATTCTACAGTATTTAATCTGAATCTGCCAGGCTGTATATAAAAAAAAAATCAGCCAATCGATGAGTTTACCAGCTGATCAATCAGCCTCAAAGCCGGCCAATCAGATGACTACTTTGCCACTACACCAGCCCACTATATCGATAACAAATCACAGTGCTGTTCACCAGCCTGAGCTAATGCAATTTGACAGCTACGGATAAATTAGTGTTCCATGTCTGTTTTAGCCTGTTTAGCAAATGTATATTGAACCAGTTAATGTATTTTTGTGTGTGTGTGTGTGTGTGTGTGTGTGTGTGTGTGTGTGTTTGTCTTACTC
>NW_024669154.1:0-3794 GCF_008729295.1 Plectropomus leopardus | reverse complement strand
AACATCCAGGCTGTTCTGCTGCCCAAGAAGACCGAGAAGGCCCCCAAGAAGTAAACCGAAACAATCGACCACTGCTGAAAACACCCAGAAAGGCTCTTTTAAGAGCCACCCAATCACCTCAGAGAGCTATGTTTCACGTCTCTTATATACTGATAATATTATTTCTCTCGGTTGTTCATAAATCTTACATTATGTCAGGGTGAGGATAATGTTAATAAATTTGTAATTACATCTTTCACCCAATGACACCCGCGTCATGTCCACTATTCGACTTTTAAAAGGTGACGCATGATGTATTGCGCATTCACTGCCATGATAAGGCTTTAAAGGCCGCTCATTACCTGCTGCGGATTCTAAATAAGCTTAAAAAAGCCTCCCACAGACTGTAGATGAGGATCAACTCGTTGTATGTGTTTGTACTCACTGTTAGATGATCCGCGGTGTTTCAGGTGTCCATTGATTTGCAGGATGTGTGGAGAGCTGCTGGATGAGCCGAAACTCATCTGTATGTCTGTCGCGCCAAAACAAAAAAGGCCGAAATAAATTTTAATTTATTTAATTTTACATAAACAAAATTCAAATCAATTCAGCGATAAACAAATTAATTAGACAATAAATCGTAGAATTAACCAAACACAATAAACATCATAAACATGCTTTCACTAAACTAAGTTCAAATCAATAAGGCGATATCAAACAATAAATCGTAAGATTTAACCAAACACGCGGCGGTTAAAGGCTGCATCCTCTTGGCGTCCTCTGCTCGACTGATTTAGCGCACCTGCCTTTAATGATCCAGGTCAGGTGATGCGTTCAAGTTACTCAAAAGAAAAATAATTAAAAGGAAATTATAAGATCTCGCTAGAAACGGCTCAGAGCAAATGAAGCGTTTACTTATGTGAAGCTGTTGTTTAAACTTGTTTCACTGCACTTAATCGATTATAATTATCCATAACAGACTACCACTACAGTAACAACCATTCTGCTACCAGAATGAATAAATAAATAAATAGCCAACTGGGTGAACAAAAGGGTGCACACTTGATGAAGAGACAGCAAACATATCACTCTTACAATTGAGAGTTTTTGAGCTGAGGTGTGTATGTGCGAGGCTGCCTCACAGGCACCATGAAACACGCAGCAGCAGCAGGTGTTGATGTCAGATACTAAAATAAAGTCCCAGATGAGGCTCAGCTCTACAGGAGAATGCTGTGAGGAGCTCAGAGGACAAGAGCTGAGTGAGATGTTACATGTTGTGCAGCAGAGGGCGCTGTTTGGGCAGAAGAATGAGTCTTCAAGATGCCACATCACCAATAAAGTGTCAAACTGCAGAGCTGAAAATAACAGGGGAGGAAATTTAGGACCGCATTTCTCTTCAGTATACATGGCTCGTTGGTCTAGGGGTATGATTCTCGCTTAGGGTGCGAGAGGTCCCGGGTTCAAATCCCGGACGAGCCCTGGATTTTAAAAGACTAAAGGTCCAGAGTCACAGAAACTCAGACATATAAGACATTGTAAATATGACAGCCAACAGTTACAACATAAGACTACATTCACAATGAAAGTGTAGAAACAGTGAACCCAAAGTTATCACAATTTCCTTCTATCAACGATGGATATAACGCTGAACAAATCAGTTGAATGCACATTTAAGAAAGTGCAACAATACATTTATTGATTAAAAGTCATGTACAAAGTATACATTATTTTAGACTGAGAGATGCTGTGCATATTATACGCACACAGAGCAGCACTGGCAACTTCATTACTGAGGTCTGTTCTAATTAGCCAACATGACAACGGGACTGAAGAGGATCTAACAGGACTTGTGTGTCACATCAGACGCTACTGTGGGTTACATCAACGACAAGCCCTGGTTCACAGCCAAACTCAGATGGTTAAGGCAGACAAAGGAGGAGGCAATCAAGGGTGGGGACAAGGAGGGCAACAAAAAAGCTAAATACACCTTTAGCAGAGCAGTGAGTGAAGCCAAGCGTCTCTACTCTGAGAAACTGCAAAAACAGTTCACAGACAGAGACGCTGGCTCAGTCTGGAAGTCGGTGAATGACTTACGCCTAACGACCTGAATGAGTTTTACTGTTGCTTTGAAAGACTGCTGCTTTGGTCAGTCCTGGGACTATTCCCCAAAATGACTCCACTCCACAACTCAACACCCCCATCGCCCCAATCCCAGCAGGGGCCCAGGACTCAGCACGACCATCCACCCAGCTACCCCCTCCCCCCTCACCTCAGCAACACCTCTGTCCATCCTGGAGAGAGATGCTAAAAAGATCTTCAGGAGACAGAACCCCTGCAAAGCAGCAGGAACCGGACTCTGTCTCCCCCTCCACCCCGAAGCACTGCACCGATCAGCTGTCTCCAGTGTTTATAGACGTTTTTGCAAACCTTGCTGGAGATATGCCGCGTGGCAACGTGCTATAAGGCCTCCACCATTATCCCAGTCCTCAAAAAACCAAGGACCACAGGACTCAGTGACTACAGACCTGTCGCCTTGACCTCTGTGGTGATGAAGTCCTTTGAGCGCCTTGTACTGTCACACCTAAAACTCATCACAGACCATCTCCTGGACCCCCTACAGTTCACCTATAGAGCCAACAGGTCTATAGACGACGCTGTCAACCTGGCCCTCCGTTTCATCCTTGAGCATCTGGACTCAGCAGGAACCTGCACCAGGATCCTGTTTGAGGATTTCAGCTCTGCTTTCAACACAGTAATCCCGGCTCTGCCATAGGACAAGCTCTCCAGGCTGAACGTGCCTGATTCCCCCTGCAGGTGGATCACAGACTTCCTGTCTGACAGGAAGTAGCAGGTGAAGTTGGGGGAGCATGTTTCTAACAACAGAATCATCAGCACCAGCTCCCTTCAAGGCTGCTTTCTTTCTCCTCTCCTCTCCTCTCCTGTCCTCCCTGTTCACAAACAGCTGCACCTCAACTCATCAGTCTGTCAAGCTCCTCAAGTTCGCGGACGACACCACCCTCATTGGACTCCTCTCTGGTGGCGATGAGTCCATCTACAGGTGGGAGGTCAACCATCTGGTGTCCTGGTGTGGCAAGAACAACCTAAAGCTCAGTGCTCTGAAAACAGTGGAGATGGTAGTGGATTCAGACGGATTATTTAGACTGAAGATGTTTGCACTGCAAAACCAACTTCTGTACATCTGTACTTCCTCCATTGCACTTTTTGTACATACATTTTATATTCTGTTTTTTCATTTTATGTTTTAAAATTGCTCGTGTGTGTGTGTGTGATCTCTTATACTATTTAAATTCAATATTTTTATTCTTCCTTTATGTCAATTGTTTCGCACCAGAACAAGTAAAATTCCTTGTAAATGTATATTTACTTGGCAATAAAACCAGTAAGTGACCAGTTCCCACTTCACACTCAAATAATAACCATTATAATAATAAATTCAATTACAAGGCCTTGGTTCCAAGCTTTCAATATGTACAAAATTTAATGCACACTACTTCTCACCTGGGTCAAATTGTGTGTTATGTAAGTGGTACAGAAGTAGAAAAAAACTGTTTTCCTAAAACATCAAATACACCAACATAACTGAGATACAATCATTAACATATTTTTAGTAATAACAGTGATGCCATGTCTGGTTGTGCACTAGCACCTTGGACAGCACGCCTTTTTTTTCCTAAAGTGATTACTTACATCCATCATTAAGCAGTTTGATCCCGTGACTGGTAACAACCCAGACAAAACACCACGTTTCATAGTAATAATAATAGTAATAATAGTAGTAGTAGTAGTAGTAGTAG
>NW_024669153.1:0-474 GCF_008729295.1 Plectropomus leopardus | reverse complement strand
GGCTTTATTTAAGGTTTTGTTCTTATTCTGTTATTGCTTTTGGTTTTGTCTCTTTCACAACTCGTCTACACTCATTCCCTTCATATAAAATGAAATGGACTCTCATACATGATTGAGGGTGTATAAGAGAAAGACTGACAGGCTCCAATCAACTTCAATTTCAACACTATCAAGCAAGACCGCTCCTGCCATACTTAAACCTGCTTCAACATCACTTTTGTAAGAAATGTTCCACAAATTGCAAGATGTCTGTCGATTTGGAAAAATATATATTTTTAAAAGCTTGGGAAAATGTCTGTAGAAACCCCCCCCCGGGAAAATTTTAACTATAACTATGTGTATAATTACCATAATTACATATTCTACATTATGTTAGAGAAATTTATTATAATTTCATAAAGCACTTTTTAATTCATTTTCTTGTTTGTTTTTCTTGTATCTTATTTAGTTTTTCTTACTAATTTCTAGTTATTT
>NW_024669152.1:0-371 GCF_008729295.1 Plectropomus leopardus | reverse complement strand
AACATGAGGCTACATTTCAAATTAATCCTGACTTCAGTGCAACACACGCTGACTCCGTGCCATTGGGTTGTTTTGAATGATACCCATGGCACACACACAAAAATATTAGAGAAGAAGCAGTCAAGATAGCAAAGCCAGTATATGAAGATTTGGAAAGACAATGTGATTAAATTAATGCTTTTCTGGAGAGCTGACATTTGTTGACATTGGGAAACAGGACCATGCCTTATCCTCATGAGCTGACACTCAAAAAGATACCACCTATGCGTGGGCTTGTGTGTTAAAGCCCTTACAAACCAAACTGATATCAAAGAACTAATAACAAATAGATTCGATTTTAAATGGAGCTCAAAGGAGATTAAATATCTGGG
>NW_024669151.1:0-438 GCF_008729295.1 Plectropomus leopardus | reverse complement strand
TACTCCTATGACAAAAGCATGTTTTATAAAATCAAAGAAGCAGTAAAGTGGCTAAACTTACCTTTAATTTAAGTGCCGTACTGACGACGCTCTTTGAAATCCAATCTGGTGTTTGAACATCGTGGTGACGGACAAATAAAAAAATTAATTTGTAGTTGATCTCTCATCCGTAGCTCCCATCCATCGTCCCACATCTTTTTGTAGCAGATTTAGGGAAGTTGCTTTCAAACTAAGTAGTTAAGCTACAGTCTATCTGAAAGCTGCTACTAGCTACTCTGAAAAAGTTGCTTAAAGAGGACCTGTTATGCTAATTTTCTGGGTCATACTTGTATTTTTGGTTTCTACTAGAACATGTTTACATTCTTTAATGTTCAAAAAATAATTTATTTTTCTCATACTGCCTGTGCTGGAACACCTATATCATGTACTGTCTCTCTC
>NW_024669150.1:0-609 GCF_008729295.1 Plectropomus leopardus | reverse complement strand
TCATCTATCATCAGATCATCTGTATTTTTATTGAATTAACTTTTTTGGGGGTTGGGGGGGTCATTTTGAGAATTTGTTTGCATTCAACCTAAGAATTATGATTTTTCACTCAGAAAGTCTCACTCAACTTTTTATTGCTCATTTTTCTCAAAGCTTTTTATTGATTTTACACTAGTATTATGGACACTAAACAAAGGGATATCAGAGTGAACCGGCCTCTGATTGGCATACAAGGAGGACATGGAGAACATGATTTAAACCAATTCCCAGAATGTGTACCTTGATTTTTTTATTGTTCTTTTTCAACAGCTGTGATGGGCACAAAACCTGTATGAAACTGACTAAAAGCCAATCATCTTATAAAGTCAAAAGAACAATTACCCTTTATAATTGTTGGGGTGGGGGTTGCATATCAAGTCAAGTCAAGTCAAGTCAGTTTTATTTATATAGCCCATTATCACAAAACAAGGTTTGCCTCAGAGGGCTTTACAGTGTACGACATCCCTCTGCCCTTAGACCCTCACATCACCCAAGGAAAAACTCCCCAAAAAGAACCCCTGTAACGGGGAAAAAAAAGAGGAAGAAACCTCAGGAAGAGCGGTAGAGGAT
>NW_024669149.1:0-442 GCF_008729295.1 Plectropomus leopardus | reverse complement strand
TGCTTCTGTTTAAGCCGTTTGTCTTTTTTCTTTTACATTGTGTGATTTATGAAAACCACAGAAAGAGAAAGCCCTCTACTTTCTATCGTCAGCCTCACCTGCAATACGACAGAATACGAATGACACAAAATCCAGTTTAAACATGCAAAGCAGACATCCCTGTTACTGTTCTCAGTGACATAATAAAACAATTAATCTCCCTGAGATCAAGTTTTTTTGTGTTCATGAAAACATAATATAGTTTAGAGACTATGAGCAAATAAACACAATGTAAACATAAATAATGAATATAATATTTTAAAATCTTCAGATTCCTTTTTTTAGAGGCATAATTTTTAAACCTTGTTTGAACGGTTTTCTCAAGTTTCAATAGGTGGGTTTTACACATTACCCCTCAAATTGTGCAAATTGAAATTGTGAATATAAAGTACACCAAATGGGA
>NW_024669148.1:0-474 GCF_008729295.1 Plectropomus leopardus | reverse complement strand
TTTAAACTAATGTTAACTACTAAAATACAAAATTATTGAATGAACTGCAATTACAATACAGTTAAAGTTGCTATTGTCTTTAAATAAAGTTGAATACACTACTGTTATAATAATGCTGTGTTTTATATGGGGGTTCTCATTGCCCACTGGACCCAGTGGTTGGTATATCTACAACAAGGGTCCATAGAAGCTATTTTTTGACCAAAGCTCTCTGAGACAGGTATCAGACAGTTGCCAGATATCTGTCACAGTGGGCTGAAATCAAAACCCAAAATTAATTATGGTAAAATGCCAAACATAGCAGATGTGATTATCTATACTATCTTCCTCCCTCTGTTACCTTTTTCCATCCAACATATGGCATTTAAGAAAACAAAGGGTACATTTATCAGTCATTTTAAAGATTGTGACTGTTATCGAGCTAAAACAAATTTTCTAGTGCTACTTAAATATATTTATATATAGGCCTGCTGT
>NW_024669147.1:0-390 GCF_008729295.1 Plectropomus leopardus | reverse complement strand
ATCTTTTACTGCTATCTGTTTCACACTGTTATATTGATGAGCATCAGTGAAGACTGGCAGCAAGAAAACATGAATGCAAACAATGCAGGTTCCAAATTCTTCCAAAATTTGTCTTTACAAATGTTGTGGAAGGAAGGCAACGCTTTCAACATTGTTATTCAGCTTTGTGGATTCACACCATGCCTGCCCATACCAAATGTCAATGTAATGTCAGAATGATGTTGGACTCTTACATAAGACAACATATGAACTGTATGAATCTTTCTTGATATTTAAGATAAGATAATCCTTTATTAGTCCTACAATGGGGGAATTTGCATTGTTACAGCAGCCATGTGTGAACAGGATAAGCAAGCAAGAGAACAATATAAATAGGAAAAAATAGTGGGG
>NW_024669146.1:0-222 GCF_008729295.1 Plectropomus leopardus | reverse complement strand
TATGATCCACTAAAGTTAGGCACTTTGTGAGATGAATACGGTGCCTATAAGCAGGAGATATCGATCTTCTCTATGCAACGTGCCACGGATCTGTCTGCAACAGATGGGGCATATATTTTTTTAGATTCTGGGACGTTTCTGAAACATGTTGATTTGCGTCTACTGTACAAGAATTTGTGGCCATGGTCAGCTTAAGGTCGCCTTGCAGAGATCTGCACTCTA
>NW_024669145.1:0-239 GCF_008729295.1 Plectropomus leopardus | reverse complement strand
TGCATGTGAAATGATGATGAGGGCAAGATTGTTTAGTTTTTGTTTTTGTTTATGCTCATTTGGGTCACTCAGAGTCTGATCTTGGAACAGTTTGACCTCTCTGTTAAAGGGACAGTTCATCCCCCAAATCAAAAATACATATTTTTCCTCTTGCCCGTTGTGCTTTTAATCAATCTGGATTGCTTTGGTGTGAATATGTGGGAACGGCCACTTATGAGGGATTTCTGGGAGTTGATAGT
>NW_024669144.1:0-830 GCF_008729295.1 Plectropomus leopardus | reverse complement strand
GGGCCTGGTGCCCCAGCCCAACTCCATGCTTTGATTTCCCCCATTCTGTAACTTGGAGTGATGGTGGGCTGTTTGCAGTTGTAGAAGTTATGCTGTTGCATATTGCTAAAGATATGACACAAATGAATTCATGTAAATATGTTTTGTGAAATTTCTGCATCGTTCAGTGTTAAGGAGAAGTTTGCAGCATCCACTTTCACCCCAAGAGGGACATTCAGTTTATTATATAAACAGAAGGGAAATTCAGTTTGCCTTTAGTTTTTTCAACTAAAAATCAAAAGCAAACTTGTTTTGAGTAATTTCTTTGTCATTTGTAGTTTGTTTTAAAGAAAGAAAAAAAATCAATTAAAATCCTGAATCAGATTTGGTGTTTTAGACCATATCTCTCTTGCTGTGTGTGAACATGTTTTTAATGTCTTCTCATTCTTATTAATGTATTTTCTGTGCCCCTGTAAAGCACTTTGAATTGCCTTGTGTCTGAAGGGTGCTATATAAATAAACATCCCTGACTCAAGTGTTTGATTGTTTTACAGTTGAAGATCAATGCAAGGACTTTCAACCCGCTTCACTAATCAAACAGGTACACACCTGCACATTTGCAAAAACTTGAAATTAAATTTTGGGATAAACACTAAAGGTTGCCCTCAGATAGAATTTTAAGGTTTTGTGCATGTCTTGTTTTTACAGAGGAAATACAAGCTGGATATGTAGTTGTGTCTTCCACGCTGGTTTAGACTCCATTTGTTCATATGTGATGACAGTATATCATGTCAGTGGCCTGCTGGGCTCTTGGCAGTGTCTAGCATGTGTAATGGCACATTGTTCTAAAC
>NW_024669143.1:0-1018 GCF_008729295.1 Plectropomus leopardus | reverse complement strand
AAACCAGCCACCACAACCCCCCCAATATCATATCATAATTATTTAAAATGAATGCTAGGTATTATAAACACGACAATGTGGTAGATTTTCTCAATGGCAGTAAAAAAAAAAAAAAAAAGACTGGTCTGCGCCCCCCCCTCCCGCGCTGAGATTTGGTTTCGCCCACCACGGACCTGAGCGTCCCTTTAACGTTATGTTTCGGAAGCATTTGCAGTGGTATGAAGAGAGCTGAGGGGAGAAAGAAAGCCCAGCCAAGTATTTTAAATTGTTGCTGCTCGGACCGGGCGGTGTTTACGGCGGCTCGCTCAACTTCGTCAGTCGCTTTGACAAGAAAGTTTAAATAAAAAAAGTCTCCAGAGAGTTTGGACAGTCGTCTGATTTTACCAGAAAGTTGGCAACACTCATATAGTGGTCTGGAAATCTCACGATCTAGTGTGTTTGAGGCGAGCCGACGGCGGCGTGCGGACCCATTGGATGTTACACCTGCGTAACGCGCCTGGGTGTGTGTGTACGTGTGTATGTGAGTGTAGCCTATACTACATGCTGAAAAGAGGGTCACAGGAAGAAAGATCAGAGTCCAAAGTGGCCATGTTTCTGCTAAAAACCCGCCGGACCGAACCTAAACCAGCCCAGTGTTTCTCCGCACACAAACACACACAGTGATCCACACGTTATAGCCTAAACACACACGTACACACACACTCACGCTTGCACATACACACAGACACACACACACACACACACACACACACACACACACACACACAGAGGCACGCACACAGTAAAAAAATGTAAACAAAAAAAGACAAAACAATGCCTGTGTCATTCAAGCCCCCCCAATGTTCAACTCAAAGTTACGCCCTTGGTAAGATGACATCACCACTCCGGCTGCCTGATAACTAAAGCTATGAGGCTTTACTGTATGCATTTTTGGTGGCACCCTGCACTCTCACAGCGGGGGAGAATATTTGTGGTGATGTATTTGTATCTGCTCAGAGTTCAGCTTTTCCTGGGTGAA
>NW_024669142.1:0-494 GCF_008729295.1 Plectropomus leopardus | reverse complement strand
TCCGTCTGCTCCGCGCCGTCCGGCATCAGGATCACGGCCGCCGCCGCTGCCGCCGCCACCCCGCTCTCCTCCACGCGGGACCAGAGGATGATGGGTTTGGGTTTCCCTGAGACCAGACACTGCAGGTCCACGGTGTCGCCCTCCTGCGAGATGAGGTGAGAGCGCCCCCTGGGGACCGTCAGCTCCGGAGGAACTGCAGGAGGACACGCAGTTTCAGTTAACCCTTTAAAACCCGAGCAGTCTGATCTGATCTCTTTGGAAAACATGAGAAAAAAGTGAACTTTGAGAAAAATGTCCCACAAATGTCAAAGAATGAAGAAAAGGGGACAAGAAAATGATTGAAAGTTAGACTGAGAAATGACGGAAAAACAACTGGGAATATTGTCCAGAAAAACATATTTATGATTATTATATTTAAATATATGAGACAGAAAAAATATACGGGGCGGCTTTGTGGTTAGCACTGTTGCCTCACAGCAAGAGGGTCCCTGGTT
>NW_024669141.1:0-262 GCF_008729295.1 Plectropomus leopardus | reverse complement strand
TCTGTCCTGTTATACGGGACGCAACTGGAAAATGATTCCACTAATGTTGTCTGATTTTTACTGGCTGTCTGTGGGCTGATGTGGTCTCGTGCATCTTGGAGTGACACACATTTCTCCCACTCGGCTGCATGTTTCTGTTTGAGATGTTGAAATAAATCGGTCATGCTGTTGTCTTTAGTTGCAACAGCGCTTTAAAGAGAATTTGCAGCAGACTTTTGTTTGTTCAAGATCCGATGTTGCAAAACCAAACTAGTTCCAAGTG
>NW_024669140.1:0-254 GCF_008729295.1 Plectropomus leopardus | reverse complement strand
CTATCACCATCACCATCACCATCACCATCATTGTCAGACCATTTAATTTGACTTTAATGCAACTAACCTTCAAACAATCAAAATCTCTTTCCCCCCTCAAGTTGACAAGTTCATGTTATCCCACACGGTCTGACAGCTGGTGTGTGTGTGTGTAATTCCAGCTCTACATCAAAGCTATGCACTCTGCAGTGAGTGAAAAACTAACACTCTTTGCCTTTATGTCTTTTGTAGCTGCACTGTTCACGTGAATCAGT
>NW_024669139.1:0-466 GCF_008729295.1 Plectropomus leopardus | reverse complement strand
AGAAGAAGAAGAGCTCAGTCTGAACGGGGGATTTCTTCTTCTTCTTCCTCCACTCCGAATTTATTTTTTAAATTTTCATTGTTGACTGATGGAAGAAATATCCTGCAGACTGGAAGAAAGAAGAAGAAGAAGAACTAAAATTATTTTTAAAAAGCTAGGGGATAGAGACTAGGTTAGATATTTAATATTGTTTTACTGAATTATGATCTTTTAAGATTTCCACGGTCATGGAAAACCTGGAAAAGTCATGAAATTTCACAATCACATTTTTCAGGCTTAGAAAAATCAAGAAATTAGTAAAAATGATTGACAGTTTTGGAAAAGTCCTGGAAATTTTGTAGAGGTTAATGAAATTATCACAGTAATCTTTTGTGGGTACACATACATACATACATATGTACATACACACATACATACATACGTACATACATACATACATGCATATGTACATACACACATACATACA
>NW_024669138.1:0-258 GCF_008729295.1 Plectropomus leopardus | reverse complement strand
GAACCCTGAGCTATTTGGTACAATTTCTTTCAAAAACACTGAAAAAAGGCAGTAAGCAACTTGGTAGGAAATTGTTCCACAAATTTCAAGAAATTAGTAGATTTCAAAAATTATTTTCAAAAAGATTACAAAAACAAGAAACACTGCGGAAAAAATATACTTCTAACTATCACGATTGCACGATTCCAATGTTGTTAGAATTTTAAAGCTTTTAAAGCTCATTGCCTTTCTCCCATGTTTTTGAAAGAAATCAGATGC
>NW_024669137.1:0-737 GCF_008729295.1 Plectropomus leopardus | reverse complement strand
GTGAAGTCCAAGAGTGTGGGGTCAGGCTAAATCCTATTTTTTAGTGTTGTAGGTGGTGGACACCGAAACACACAGCTGAGCCTTTGTGCAGTGTTTTATGTTTTATGTCTCTGTTGATTTATGAAGCCACAGTCACATTTTTGCATTTCTGTCTCAGCATTTCATTCAGTTGAACTAAAGTGATGACGTGCTCGCCTCAGAGGGCAAACACTGGACAGAATAGGGCGCCATTATGAGGCTGTGTCCTCGCTGCAAATTCTTCCCTTTCTGCCCCTTTTCACGAAAATCTTAATTTTTTAAATTTTTTTGGCCAGCTAATGAATCTTTGTATATTAAGATTTTTCTACCTTTATTTACGAGAAGTTGAGAATTTAAACCTTTGGAGTCCTGATTTGTCAAATGTCAGTTCACCAAACATAAGTTTTACTCTAACGAATGAAAGCTGCCTATAATTTAGAAGCAAAATCCAGTGGACCATATCCTGTGGAGACGCAACAGCCAAAAAGAAATAATAATAATATTTTAACATCAGAAAATCATTTGAATACAGCTTTCCCTCATGGTTTGCATGTTAGACATGCTGTCAATGATGAAAAGAGCCTATAAAACCAAAGAACACTTACACTTTGTTTTCCGTGATAACGATCTCTTCATTTCCTTCCCCTCCTGGTTCAGGGGAGTATTGCAGACGACAAGATTGGGAGCTCTGCTGATGGAGAGGATGGAGGTAGAGAGGA
>NW_024669136.1:0-861 GCF_008729295.1 Plectropomus leopardus | reverse complement strand
ACTGAACGCTTTTTTAATGTTTCCATCTGACTCATTAAAACAAGAACTCAGTTAAAGGCTTTTTAAATGAGCACTTGATGTCTGCGTGTTGGATATCACGCCAAGGAAGTTACAGCTAATAGGTCCCAGACAAAAACAGCCATGATTGATTTTTTTATTGCAGAGTTGAGTCGGTCATTTTTACTATCACAAGTATGATGAGAAAAATCTAAGATTAGACTTCAGTCTAACTTTGACCGGTGTGGCTACTGCGTAGATACATTTTGTTTGTATGGTTTTACACGTGCTATTTAAAGTGTTTGCCAAACATGACACTATCTCGAGAAACATTGGCTGTCAGTGTCGTTTCTCCAAATCCTGTGAAAAACAGGACAGAGCCGCTAACATCACCCTAAACTCTGATGGCGTCCCTAAACCAGATTCCACACTGTGGATTTGCTGGTCATAGCGTTTTTTTAAATGTAACCTACTGTACATCTCCATAAAATGGTGTGGACAATTAATGATGTGTTTTGGGCCTTGCAAATAAGTAAAACTTTTCCAATTACTGCATGGGGAACTCTGAATTTTGCTTTAAAATTTTAAATTTACAAAATATCTGTCATACATACTTAAAAATAATTCTACTATCATAAGTTCAATAAAAAATGTAAATGTAATGTCAGCAAACCACAAGTGCAATTGTTAAGTGACCATTTTGAAACAAGGATCAAGGCAATGTTAATTTTTATTGTCAGTCAACTAGCAGCTGTGTTCTTATGACCTAAAGTTTTATTATACCCAGTAAATTTGTTTTCTTAATTTATTTTATCTGTTGTTAGTGTTGCTTTTTAACTCTGCCTTCTAAGGTGACCTTGAGTG
>NW_024669135.1:0-531 GCF_008729295.1 Plectropomus leopardus | reverse complement strand
ATCTTGTTTCTGGATGCTGTCACTGTTTCACTGGCATGGTTGAAACAAGTACAAAGCAATGCAAACAAGGTTCTTTTTTTTAATGCAAACACAAAAGCAAAGTGGAATTCCACATGCAGTGAAAGAAACACAAAATAGCCCCCCAAAAAAGGCCTTTACCAACAAAATGTAAGGTATTTGAAACAACACCTGGGGTCTGTCTGTGCACATGCCTGTTAATTATTTGTATAAAAAAGTTCCCACAGAGTCTGTGGACAGTCAGAGCTGTGTAGCTAATAAAGATGAAGAACTGTAAATCTAAAAGACAGAGAGACATTCAGACAAGTAGAGCTGCAGCTAGTAAAGAAGACAGAGAGACAGTCAGTGTGTCATTCAGAGAGACAGACAGACAGACAGACAGACAGACTGAGCACCGCTGACCAGCAGAGACACAGATAAGCTGTTGGACTTTGCTCCATTGGCTGTGGGTGTTGCAAAGAGGCCCGAGATAAAACTGCTGGCCTGAGAGACGAACACAGAGGAGGCGGCTGA
>NW_024669134.1:0-826 GCF_008729295.1 Plectropomus leopardus | reverse complement strand
TTTATTTTTATTTATCTATTCATTCATTTATTTTTTAAACTTTTTTCCAATGTTATTATTATTACTGTTTTATAAAAAATGACCAATAAATCTACCTTCTACGTCAAGTGGACAACTTGTGTTATAAAATAACGTTGTTATCAGACTTAGGATACTCGCCTGGCTGCTTTATAGTTCAAAGTTCGTTTGCCTGCTGCAGCTAATAGATGCAGATAATAAAATGAGCAAATACTTAAAGTAAATAACAGCTACTAAGAACAAAATAACCAAATACATCATTTTTTTTACTGTCAGTTGTTGACACTGTTTTATGTTTTCCTCCTTTTCTGCTGCACTGAGACACAAAAATCACAACTCTGCAACTCGGGCATCCTCAAAATTTCCCAATTTCAAACTCGTAATTACGACTTCAGAGGGCCATTCATGTGCTCGTTACTCGCAAAAAAGATAAAACGATAAAACGTTTGTTGTTACATTTCAGTCCATTTTGTGCAAATTCATATTTAAAAACAGGAACACAGTTCGCTGGTGCCATAAGTTTATAAGAATCTCAGATTTTAGCATTAAAAGTTTTAAAAAAGGGTTTTTCCCATTACCCAAGCACATGTGATGCTTCTTTGATAACCTCATGAGTGTGTGTAGCATCTGACACACACACACACACGCACGCGCACGCACGCACACGCACGCACACACACCACACACACGCGCACGCACGCACGCACGCACGCACACGCACACGCACACGCACACACACACACGCACGCGCACGCACGCACACGCACGCACACACACCACACACACGCGCACGCACGCACGCACGCAC
>NW_024669133.1:0-668 GCF_008729295.1 Plectropomus leopardus | reverse complement strand
CAAAAAAACTGACATTGGAAGGAGAGGGTGGGCAGAGCTAAGTGGTGAGCTCTAAAGAACTGGCACTGTGTTTCCAGGACAATGATTCCTCTGTTGAGCCCCGCAAGGGACCTGCTCAGGATGATGAAATGGTGACAGAAGAAAGTGACTTAATGCAAAACCACCTTGCTGAAGGAGCAGCAGCTGCAATATTTCATTGTCTTTATTGCACACTAGCCATCTTAGCACAGCCTCAAGAGTATGCCATTCTACATTTCACTGCACATTTCACATGAGCTTGTGAAAAACAATTAACAATACTACAACTTGCTTGTCATGTGACCATTGTAACCACAGCAACCACACAGAGTTAATTTTACTGCTATCTGAATCCCCGTGAATGTACACCTTATCACCTGGAGTTTAAAACATCAAAATACGCAGAGCAAATCTTTCATTAGAGCGACATCACCCTCGAGGATTATTATCCAGTGTGGGCCAAACAAACATACAGGAAACTATCCTTCTACTCTGAGCTGTGACCCACTCTGCAGCATAATGTGATGAGAGGAGTAAAGGCTGTTAGCAGCAACTTGTAGGGTAAGGTGCAGGTTGTTAGAAGTCTATGTTTAAAAGTATTCAGTTGCCACAAAGTTGTGCTGTAGTTGCTGCAGTAACCACACATTCTC
>NW_024669132.1:0-1009 GCF_008729295.1 Plectropomus leopardus | reverse complement strand
CTCTGTCTCTGTCTCTGTCTCTGTCTCTGTCTCTGTCTCTGTCTCTCTCTCTGTCTCTGACTCTGTCTCTGTCTCTCTGTCTGTCTCTGTCTCTGACTCTGTCTCTGTCTCTCTGTCTGTCCTCTGTTGTCAGACTGTTGATCCAGGCAGGTATTGACATCAACAGGCAGACCAAAGCGGGGACGGCGCTGCATGAAGCGGCGCTGTGCGGGAAGACGGAGGCCGTGAGACTCCTGCTGGAGGTTTGTGGAAACGCTCCTTTATGATCACAGTTCAGCTGTCGGAGCGTCAGATGTTAAAAATGTCTTGTTGGAAAGAAAAAGGATTCTGAATTTAAACTGAATCTCGTAATCCGGTCTTGGTTCTGATCTGGATCAAGCCTTCAGGATGTGCTGTTTAAAAGTTTTGGGATAATCCTGATGAGGGCAAACTGTGGTTATAACATTAATTTATTTATTTATGTTTTACAATTGTTTTGTTTAACCATTAAAGTAATAAAGATAGAAGTTAATAAAGTAAAATAAAACATTTTGTCCCAATAAAAACCACCAGCTTTTTAAAAATTATTTATTTTTCTTATTCTCTTTATTTTTGTTTTCAAATCTTATTTATTCATTGATTTATTTATTAATGTTTATTCTTAATTAGATTTAATTTTTTTCCCTCTATGGCACCTCCTGACATCTGTACAATATTATAATTATTTTAACCCTTTAATTATGACTTTACTCAGGTTACGATGACACAGCTCACAGTGGTTTCCCCTCGCTCTGTTTTCTGAATCTTCTAATAGAAGCACAGTCTCTGTCTTTGCTTCATGAAACAAAAAATGAAATGAAAAACTCTGCGAATCTCTTCTTCTCTCTCCTGCAGAGCGGCATCAACGCCACCGTGAGAAACACCTACAGCCAGACGGCTCTCGACATCGTCTACCAGTTCACCGCCACGCAGGCCAGCCGAGAGATCAAGCAGCTGCTGAGAGGTAGGACGGAGGGACGGAGGGACGGAG
>NW_024669131.1:0-532 GCF_008729295.1 Plectropomus leopardus | reverse complement strand
CTTGTCTAATTCATGTGTGTGTGCATGTGTGTTTTTGTGTCTTACACGAGGGGGTGTGTGCGTGACGGGGCTGTCTATGTGAGTCAAGGGATCCAGGATGTTGAAGGGAACAAATCCAATCTGGTTGAAACGATTACGACACTTCCACCAGCGCTTGGACGATTCAACCACCTGTCAGATGGAGGAGTTGCTGTCAGCTGTCATGCTTAGTGATTGGTTCCTGAATGCACCATGAACATTTCTCACTGTGTGCTACTTTTTTTTTTTTTACCTCGAGTGTCTCCCCCTGCTGCACTGAGAGTTCACTACTGTTCCTGGCTATGAAGTCATAAGTGCAGCTGTACATCCTTTCAGACTCTGGTGGGAGTGAGCTGCTGTCTCTGAGAGGAAAGGAAACAGACATTGTTACCATACAGTCAGGGCGAAAACTGTGGCAGCTGATTTGCTTCTTCAAGATAACCTACGTTTCATCGCTGACACGAGACTCTGGAGGAGCAGCTGGCTCCTGCTGCTGCTGCTGTGGGTAAAACAA
>NW_024669130.1:0-906 GCF_008729295.1 Plectropomus leopardus | reverse complement strand
TCAGCAGAAGCTCGTCTAACTTCCAGACTAAAAGTAACGCGATACAAGGTTGTCGTTGTTCGAGCAGCTTTTTAACAGAACATCAAAGCTCTCTGCACGATGATGACTGGGATCATTTCATGTCCGCTCTGTGCACAGATATTACATGAATTATTCAGCGGCCTGATTCGTTTTCATTAGAACCGCGATCACTTCATTCATCTCAATATGCTCTTTGTTGTTGTCAGCGAAAGTCAAGATCTCCTCTTTAAGTTGCTTTTATCTTTTTTATTTGCAGATGAATTTCAAACTTTACCTCTTGAGTCTTTAAGAGATGAATTGTTAGTTATGGAAACAAATTAAAGCCATTTATTTGAATCTATAGGAAAAAAAACTGAAATTAATTGCTACTAAACACTTAATTGTAAGATTTAAAGCACAGATTGTATTTTGATTTGTTAATTTATATCCCTTCAGTTCTGCTTTGCAGGTTAGAGACCTCATTATAAAGTGTTTTTATTGTTTGCAAAGTCAGTATTCATGGTTCAAAATTTTATTGCTCATATTCAACCTGAGTATAAAAAAAATCTTGTCGCTGAATTTAAGGATTGTTAGATATTCAAAGTTAGATATTTCAACACTATAAATTACATGAAAATGCCAATGTCACACTGTAAAAGTACTCAAGTTAAAGTCCTGCATTCAAAATTCTATTGGAGTAAAAGTACATACATACATCCAGCAAGTAAAAAATTACATACAGTAGAGTAAAAAAACGTTTTCTTGTAATGTTTTGGAGTAGAAGTATAATGCACTTGTGAAATACTGCAAAATTGTACTTGTGTAAATGTAAAGTTAGTTTTCACCACATGTGAAATTGTCATGATATCATTGGCTTCCAATATTAGTTCAAATGTTGTTTTGTTC
>NW_024669129.1:0-450 GCF_008729295.1 Plectropomus leopardus | reverse complement strand
CTGTTGCACCAGGCTTGTTTCCTCTCTCACAAGCTGTACACTTCCTCTTCCTTTCATCCCTCTTTCCTCTTACTCCCCATCTTCCTGGTCCCAAGTGTGCATGCAGGTTTAAAAAAAATACACAACAATGGCTCCTTTCATTTCTTAATCACCTCTAATCCACCATATAACCTCTGTACAAAGCTGGACCAGAGCGCAGCACACTTACAACATCACAGAGATGGAACAAGTTGTAGTCAGAATTATTTCACAGTTTCACAGGAGAGAGATTACAGTTATTTTTTTCTATTCTATCTAAATAAACAATCTAAAATCAAGCCATGAGAAAATTAAAGGTAACCTTTTTACACATATATAACCAAGCAACAACATAGCCAGTGAACACATGATCTTGGAACCAAAGAGGATTTGAGACTGAAAACTTTGTACTATTTAAAAGTTCACTAGTCA
>NW_024669128.1:0-882 GCF_008729295.1 Plectropomus leopardus | reverse complement strand
GGTGGACGCGTGGTCAAAGCAGTCTGCCAGAGGCGGCAAGTGGAGGCAGCAATTGCAGGTTGCTGGCAGAGGCTTTAGGTGGAGTTCAGGAGGCAGTGGTCTGCCAGAATCTGCAGGTGGAGGCGGCAGCAACAGATTGATGGCAGATGCAGTTGGTTGAGGTTTTAAGGTAACACTATTAAAGAAATAATGACAGCTGTGAGAGGCTCTTGGTTTCAGGTGGAGCAGGACTATATAGGGGTGGTAGATGGAGTTTTGGGGCAGCAGCAGTCTGCCAGAATCTGCAGGTGGAGGCAGCAGCTACAGATTGCTTGCAGAGGCTGGAGGTGGAGGTGTGGTCGAAGCAGTCTGCCAGAATCTGCAAGTGGAAGCAGCAATTGCAGGTTGTTGGCAGAGGCTTTAGGTGGAGTTCAGGAAGCAGCGGTCTGCCAGAATCTGCAAGTGGAGGCGGCAGTTGCAGGTCACTGGCAGAGGCTGTGGGTTGAGGTTTTGAGGTAACACTATTAAAGAAATAATAACGGCTGTGAGAGGCTCTTGGTTTCGGGTGGAGCAGGACTATTTAGGGGTGGTAGATGGAGTTTCGGCAGCAGCAGTCTGCCAGAATCTGCAGGTGGAGGCGGCAGCTACAGATTGCTGGCAGAGGCTCTGGGTGGCAGAGTTTAAACCTGATGGTGGCTGTTAGAGGCTGTGGTGGAGGCTGGAGAGCAGAGACTGCAGGTGGATGCTCAGGCAGCAGTTGGGTGGCTGCTGGTAGAGGGTGGAGGCAGTAGATGGCTGGAATAAGGCTGATTCTGCAGCAGAGTGACAAAGGTGGAGAGGTGTCTGTCTTGCAGCACACAGCTACTACTAAACTTAAAACTGTCAGACTTTACTTAAAACTAC
>NW_024669127.1:0-932 GCF_008729295.1 Plectropomus leopardus | reverse complement strand
GCTGCCCTTGTCATTTGTGATAAACAGGACACCTTTGTCTCTGTTGTCATACATGGTCCGGACATGTACTAGACTTTGATCTGGTCTTGCTTATCCTCTGCTTGTTCCTATTCTCTCTGAACACACATGAGGGAAAAGTAAAATGGCAAACGATTGCAAAATGGCCAAATGTCTTAAATGTTCTTCTCATCAGTTTACCAGGGCAGACTTTCATGCAAATTAATTTGAACCATTTTGAAAGAGATAATCTGTGATGTAGTGTGGCATGATTTCTGTTGTCACTCAGTAAAAAGTTATCCAAAATAAAGAAGATTTTTAAAGATAAAGGGTTCATTTGCAGACCTTGATTCAAAGTTTAGTCTGAGAGTAACAGAATAAAAAGACAATGAGAAGTTTCTCGTCTCTTTAATGCTTGTCTTGAATTTCTGCTGGTTCTTTTTCCGTCACTCACAACCTTGGGCAGCTCCAAGGTGTGAATGGAAAGCTACAGAGTAATGAAATGGTGTACTGTTGCCAAAAAAGAAAGACATTCCTTGAGTCATTTAATCTCAAAGATATAACAATGCGATCTTGTGATCCCATACAGTCTCTAACCTACTTTAGAAGCAGTAGAAACTACCTGACTCCTTGTTTCATTAGAACTACTTCTGCATTCATATGCTAGTTGCTGTTGCTTCAATAGATATTTGGAAATATTACCTCTCCTTTAACACTTCGTAATACTAATTATAATACTACTGTATTATATTATAATAATACTGTAATACTATTTCTGTAAACACTAATATTCCACTATTATTCTGAATATGTCATTATTCAGAATCTGCTACAGGTCAGGTAAACAGCATATTCTGTTTGGATATTCCAAATTTGGCCTGCAATAAATATGCTGAGGTTGTTTGTATTTTAGACACATTCCTGAACTTTTAGCC
>NW_024669126.1:0-459 GCF_008729295.1 Plectropomus leopardus | reverse complement strand
TGTTAAAAAAATGACTGATAATGACATATTATAATTTGTAGGCACATGTCATAGTATATAAAGTGGGAAAAAAAGGCCCAAAAAGGCCAAAAACATCAAATTTTGGAACGTCGAAAATATGACCGAAAATGTCATAGTATAGTATGCTTAAAAAATGGCAAATTTTGACATGTTTGACGCGTGTCTACAAGTTATAGTATGTCATTTTCAGCAATTTTGTCAAAGTATATAGAGTGGAATAAAAGTTCAAAAAGTCATGATTTAGCATGTCAAAAAATGGCTGAAAATGACATATTATAGCTTGTAGATAGGCATCATACCATACAAAATGGAAACAAAGTCCAAAAAAGTCCAAAAATGTCATTATTTAGCACGTTGAAAAATTGGACAAAAAAATCGCATACTATACTATGGTGAAAAATGTCAAATTGTGGCCCGTCCCAAAAATGGCTGAAAATG
>NW_024669125.1:0-415 GCF_008729295.1 Plectropomus leopardus | reverse complement strand
ACCCAAGTAGCCAAAATAAAACAGCATCGACACAAACAATTCACACACGGCTTATAATTTCATCCCGTTTAGTCTATTTGCCAGCTGTAAATTTTGTGTTATCATGTATAGTATGTGTGTCCCCAACATTACGAAACTGCCGGATTGTAACTTAGTAACTTGCATAATTTCCGCAATTTACACACATTTGCAAATTAGGTACATAATGCATATATTGACTTCACTTCAGCAGCTGTTTGGCCACTTTTGACATTATCTTGGTGGTTTATGAGGTTATTGAGGATAATGAATCCTCAATAATTAGTAAAAAAGTAAAAGAAAAATAAATAAACGACCGACAGCACAAGGAAACTGATGTCAGTGCAGATTTCAAAGGCTTTAGGTACAAGTAAGGATGCAAACATGTTCTTTAACC
>NW_024669124.1:0-224 GCF_008729295.1 Plectropomus leopardus | reverse complement strand
ATGGCTTTTTAAAATCACCTGAAATACCACCTCATGACGTGTTTCCATTAGGCATATTTTATATTAGCAATTTCAATTCGAGCATTTTGAGGGTTAACGTTACTTTTCCTGCCAAGATATTGGCCCAAAAAAGTGGTTATTTTTTATCAAAATATTGCTGCACTTTGAATTGCATTTGATTTGTTTGAAAGGTGCAGTATAAATAAAGTGACTGTTTGATCGAT
>NW_024669123.1:0-273 GCF_008729295.1 Plectropomus leopardus | reverse complement strand
ACCGGACTGTGTGCGCACCGTTATCGTACCTGCCCCGACGGAGGGACTCCGCACCAGTGATAACGTTGTCAAGGAAATCACTTTTGCTTTTTGTTGTTGTATATTTCTGTCGTCTCCCTTCAAATATGCTTTTGACGACACATCAGGAGGAGCGATTTCACACCCGAATGACACAGAGAGCAAAGACACTGCGTTACCAGGCCAAAACCCAACAGTAGACAATGTCTTTGGACAATATTCAGCTTCCAGCTGTGTGTCAACTTGTTTGGGGAG
>NW_024669122.1:0-388 GCF_008729295.1 Plectropomus leopardus | reverse complement strand
GATATAGAATATTTATGTAATTTAAGAACCAGGAAGATACCTTTACTGAAAACTGGACAAAATGGACAGTAAGAGTTTCAAGTACCACACCTGACTTTTGTGTGAACAAGTTTCAGGAACACATTGTCGTGTAACCAGTAGCAACCCATTGTCTCTGTGTGTTTGTTTGATCTAATACCCTTGACTATACAACATATCTTTTTGTTGCCTTTCTCTTTATTTTCGACCCTTGTTTTAGTTCATTATTTTAATTTATTTTAATTTATTTTTTTCCCACAAATTTATTTGTTCTTGTTTTTAATCTTATTTTATTTTATTTTTTTTCCATAATTGAAAGGTCCTCATGGTTGAAGACATGGTTGTGTATTCTGTTTTTGTACTTTCCTAT
>NW_024669121.1:0-1245 GCF_008729295.1 Plectropomus leopardus | reverse complement strand
ATATATTGTGTGTGTATAGATTTTATATATTTTGTATTTTAATCATATTTAACCCTTATTTTGCACTCAGTTGCTTTTTTTCTATTGCCTCTGACTTTTGAGCTGCTGCAATGAGTGTGACATTAATCCGTCTAATCTAACCCCAGTTGTTAACATTAATCTTCAAATATAAGCATGTTTTACATTAAAAAACAATATAATAACACTACATACGATGTGCTCCGTGTATATTGTAAATCAATGCGGTTATTGACTGCTATTTTGCGACAATTGGAGTTTTGTCTCTCCTTATAATGTATTCAATTGGCACACCAGACATTGTCATTTCTCTGTTTATTCTAGTGCACTAACTAAAATCACCAGCTACACTGGTGAATTCTCTGGGCAGATAATGTGGACGACATCTTAGCACCAAAAACTCAACATCTGGTGAGCACAGTCCATCCACTTTAGCTGCGTTTGAGCACCAACCATCATTCATATAGACACAAAGCCCTCCTCCTGAGGTGTATTATGCTTTGTTTATATGGGTCTTATCTTGAGGTCAGAGGTTAATGGATGGTTAGGCCTTGGGGTCGGATGTCCGGATTACTGGCACCAGGCTTAAATGACATGGAATGTGTCCCCTTGGGGTTTTTGTGATTGAACACAGGAGGTGAGGAATGTTTACTGATGAATGTGTAGATGCTTGTACCTATATAAGACACATGCATGAGCTGTAAGAGAGAGAGATTCGCATTGGTCCTGAATCCTCTCCCAGGCAGACCATGGTGCCTGGTGGATGCTGAACTTTGTTGTAATAAATTGATTCTTATGCAACCAAGTCAGTGTCAGCGGAGGTTTCTTCATCGTCTGTGTTAAGCAATATAAAAGAAAGCGCCTTTACTCATTGTGTTATGCACAGTACTTTTATTTTGAAGGATGTTTGTCATCCAACCCGGATGTGATGTGTGTAGTTTTGTCCCGGGAAAAGTTATTGACGCTTGTATGCAACAGTGGTTAGTCAGGGGAAAATAAAGTAATGGTGGAAGCTGTACTGAAGTGGAGTCTGAATGAAAATACTTAACAGGTTATGGGCCCAGGCAGCTTCGGACACCGCTAGCGGCTAATGACGTCGAAAAGTGGCAGAGAATGAGAGCCAACTTGAAGATAAGTGCCGGGCAAAGTTATGAGGAGTGTCGCGACGCATTACGCGACCGCCAGAGCTAAGTGCTAAGGGCTAACAGGCTAGCAGAAGAAAAGACT
>NW_024669120.1:0-455 GCF_008729295.1 Plectropomus leopardus | reverse complement strand
CGAGATTTCTCAGCAAGGTCATTTCGGAGCTTGTCCTCCAGAGTGGCATATTTTGCTGTCCAGGCTCTCTCACTCTGGAGGAGTTCAGCTTTGTTGCTGCTGAGCTGGTTCTTGGTCTCTGAGAGCTTTTGAGAGAGACCCTCATTGTCCTTCTTGAGATCGACAATTGTAGCGTCCCTCTGATGGATCTGCTCCTCTGCCTGGTTAAGTTAAGTTAAGTAAGGTTAGGTTAAGTGTTGTTTTTTGGCCAGGGTCTTTGAGAACTTCTCCTCCTGTTGCGTCTTCTCATCCGTCATCTCGTCTACTTGTGCCTCCATCTGTTTGATTTTTGTGGCCCAGTTGTGGTGTTTTTCAGCCAGGTTCTTTGCAAACTCCTCCAGAGCGTCGTAATTCATCTGCCACGCTCTTTCGACCTCGAGGAGTGTACATCTTTTGCTTAGCAGCTGGTCTCTGGC
>NW_024669119.1:0-667 GCF_008729295.1 Plectropomus leopardus | reverse complement strand
TTCCCCGTACAAGGACAAGGCCCGTCAATGGCTGACACAGCCAAACCGAGGTCGACAAATGCTCACCAACAGTCCGACATTGAGCGTTGGACGACCGTGGGCTCAGTGTGTCAGGGCCCAAAGTGTGTCTTACCTGTCGAAATGAGCAGCGTAGACACGGGAACTGCAAGGAAATTTGGGCTGTTTTCTCCTAATTATTTTTTGAAAGCAATTATGTGCTACATAACAAACCTGACACCGCAATTTCAGTCTTGCCAAAAGGCCTCCTGCATGGCAGTTGAGAATTGAACCACCAATGCTCACATGGTTGTATTACCCACAGCCACAATGCAATCTTTTACCATAGGTCACTTTCAGCAGTTATTAACCAAGCATGGACGACTAATATCTGATTTTCACTTGATGCAGCACAAACCTAGACATCAAGTTTCCGTAGTGTAGTGGTTATCACGTTCGCCTAACACGCGAAAGGTCCCCGGTTCGAGACCGGGCGGAAACATTAAGATATTTTCATTGTCATGTTTCAAACATCACACATTTCCTGACACCGAATGACTAGCTCCTGCTGCGAGAGATGATCAAGAGGTTCCCGCTCATATAAATGATATTTCTTTTCAGAGAGACTTGCCTGGAAGTGCAGGCCTAGCGACAACCATCTACTTGATTC
>NW_024669118.1:0-541 GCF_008729295.1 Plectropomus leopardus | reverse complement strand
CTTTTGAAAATACATCCCCTTCTGTCGCCGTGTAAACTGATGATGTGAGAACGGTGACGTAACGGTTGCACTTCGCACATGCACGTGGTGTTCCTCTATGGTGTGTCATTACAAAGTTACAGCGCCAACTACAGGCCTGGCATGCGTAACACCGCGTTTGGCGGATCCCAAAGGGCCAAATCCGAAACAAATGTGATTCATATTCATCAGTGTATATGATAAATCAATAGCCCGTTTTCAACCTTTCAGTGTCTGCTGTACTTGAAAATTTAGTCATAGCCCCTCACAGGTGGTCAGGTGTGCACAGGTGTGTTCCCTTTTATGCTCCTGTCATAATTTTTAAATTCTGGCATTTCGGACATAAAAAGGCTGTACAAAGCTTTAATGTAAGATATGATATGTGATGCTGGATGCCAATAAAAAGTATTTAAAAAAAAAAGTAAAAAGAAACTTTAAATAAAATAAAATAAAATAAAATAAATAGAGTCAGCAGAATATTTGAATATTTGGCCCACGGGCTGGAAGTTGAGTATCACTGACT
>NW_024669117.1:0-582 GCF_008729295.1 Plectropomus leopardus | reverse complement strand
GTCAGGAGTCCCTCAGTCAGTCCTCTGGTGAGCTTTCTATTTTTGTCTCCACCAAGCCACGGTGAAGAAATCTTTGTGGCTGAACACATACTAAATAAACAAAGGCGACATGCCACATTTACATGAATTCTTTCTTTTTCTTTCATTCTTCAGTGCTGGACTGTTTCACATCTGAACATTCAGACAGTGTCTTCATACTGAATGCAAAATAAGTAAGTACTAAGTAGAAACATTTTCAACTTTGATGGACATGTATCTGCCTTATTTCACCTGCCAAAATGTAAAGACTCATTCACTCATGTCAGTATTTTTTTAAGATTGTTTTATGGGCTTTTACCTGTATAATAAAGGACAGCTGTGTAAAAGGCAGAAAGAGAGGGAACAGCATGCAGCAGGTGAGCTACTGGGTGCCTCCACTTATGTCAGTGTTGATTTAATATCTAATATTGCCCCTGCTCTAAAATTCTGAACACTTTTTAATGTCCATCAACAATGTCTTATATTGGTATATTGTTTCTGCTAAAGTAGCCAGGGTGAGATGAAGCAGAAATCAGAATTGGTATATCACAAAAATTGCCTTGA
>NW_024669116.1:0-254 GCF_008729295.1 Plectropomus leopardus | reverse complement strand
AATGATGCGTCTCAACATGCTTATGTTGTTTTCAGCCATTTTTTGTACTTTATGTCAAGTTTTTTATGTAATATTTTTTGGGCCTGAGTAAGTCTCAAAATTCTATTCTGTGCTGTTTTCAGCCCTTTTTTCAAAATGTTAGCATGACCAAAAATCGCGTACTATAGTATGGCAAAAATCTCAAATTTTGACCCGTCTCAAAAATGGCTGAAAATCGCTTAATATAGCTCAGAGAGACGCGCCATAGCATAGCA
>NW_024669115.1:0-436 GCF_008729295.1 Plectropomus leopardus | reverse complement strand
CTGTAAACACCTGGTGACTGTCAAACCCCCTCTTCATCCCTGTTCCTTGAGAAAATCATGTTTTTATTTATTTTTTGAAACTTTATTTATCTTTTGAAACTATTTGTATTGCATTCTATTGTATTCTGTTGTATTTTGTTCTATTTTCTTCTATTCTAAGGTTCTTGAGATATGTTCACAAGATTGAAACGGATGCAAGGTCAAAGTGACAATGACCTTTGACCACCAAAATCAAATCAGTTTATTGTTGAGTCCAAGTGGACGTTAGTGCAAAACTACAAAAAAATTGGGTTCCTGCATCTTAAGGCAAGGTAGATTCAAGACATTTAAGACTTTTCTTTAATGCCACTCGGGAATTGAGTTTTAGGCCAATTTCTATTGACCAAATTTGAAGAAGCACAATTTTATTTTGCCTAAGTGTTGATTTTAACAAAAA
>NW_024669114.1:0-216 GCF_008729295.1 Plectropomus leopardus | reverse complement strand
GGAACACAGGAAGCCCGGCTACTGGACCAGAATGACCAAAAAAATCAACAAAGCTTTCTTCATTTTCTATATTATAGCTGCAAGTGTGTTTTTATTACATATTTTTATCATGTGGAGCACTGGAGAAGATAAAAACCCTGATATTTCTGAAGACTAACAATTCATTCTGCAGGTAGAGAAGCTACAGAGTGTCCAAATTTGGTGTCACTAACTTGA
>NW_024669113.1:0-772 GCF_008729295.1 Plectropomus leopardus | reverse complement strand
TTTTAGTTCCTTAATTTTGCCAATCTTGTTCCTAATCTATATCATCAGTATTGTTATTGAAAAATACATATGAATCTTATTGATCCAAGCATAGTAACAAAACACATGGCGTGGTAGTGCCACTCTGTGTGTGTGTGTGTGTGTGTGCGTGTGTGCGTGCGTGCGTGCGTGCGTGCGTGCGTGCGTGCGTGCGTGCGTGCGTGCGTGCGTGTGTGTGTGTGTGTGTGCGTGCGTGTGTGTGTGTTTGTGTATTGTAAACATGTTGTTACTCGCCTCTGCTTTAGCTCCCAGCCCTCTGTCAGGACATTGATGCTTGCTTAACTCTCTTCACTTCACTCACACACAGGAACTTGGTCTCAGTGAGCTGCAACATTATTTACAGACAAACAGAAACCTTCACTGTACGTTTGTGACCACTTTACAACTTCCATGCTAATGTGCTCTCTGCTCCAATCCCTAACACCTGCCAGCTCTCAGAGCATCCACTATAAAGGGGCCGTTCTCGTTCTGCATCATTTACACCCTCAAATCCTTTGCTGGCAATTTAGATGTGCAGAAGGCATGCTTGAAAGCAAGAGGAAAGCCGTTGCGGTGCGCGAGTATCCCAGAAAACCTATTACTCAGGATGTGACGGCTGCACCCTGAGATAGACAAATAAAGTTCAACTTCAGAAACACAATAAAGTGCACAGCATATCAAGTGACAAGGAACAACCAATCACAGCCGGCATATCGTTCTCCTTACTTCTGTAAATATCAGGCTATGGTAAAAA
>NW_024669112.1:0-654 GCF_008729295.1 Plectropomus leopardus | reverse complement strand
TAAATACATATACATAAAGGCTACTCTGTTAATCAGAGCACCAAAATCTTGGAGCGCAGAGTATAGATCGAGCAGCAGAATGCCAGAAACAGTAAAAGTGAAAGTTTAACGTTCTCATTTCAGTGTTGTTTTTCTAACAAATCTGACATGAAACTGGCTGCCATCCCATGGAAAATGTGCACCCTGATTGACAAATTAATCACATGATCAGTTCCTCAGTAAGTGACTCAAACTCAACAAACTGCTGCTAAGGGGGAAAAAAAAAAAAAAACTTTCTTTTTTTCTTCATCTAGATTCCAGACCATTTGTTTAGATATAGATTTGATTATTAAAACTGTTATTTATTACAGCTTCTGTAAATCATTGCATAGCACATTGAGTGTCAGCTAGACTGGATTACAGTAACTGTATGACAAGAGAGGCTGTACATATACAAGTTGCAATTCCAACCTACAATCTCAATTTTTTATTTTAATATTAAAGCCTTTTCCACAATCTCTGAGCAGCGAGAAAGATCCTACCAAGACAATTATTTAAAATAATGTGAAAACACTTTGCAAAACTGGATTATTGTGTGGAGTAGGTGTATCAGTCACATACATTATCAATTAATAAAGTGCACATTACACTGTAAATGTCTTTTTGTGTGTGTGT
>NW_024669110.1:0-1095 GCF_008729295.1 Plectropomus leopardus | reverse complement strand
CCAAAATGTCATATTATAGCATGTCGAAAAAATGGTGAAAACTGCATGGTATAGTATGGCGAAAGATCTCGAATTTTGACATGTCCAAATAATGGCTGATAGTATGTCAAGAAAAAAGGCCAAAAACATCATAATATAGCATGTCGAATAAAGGGTAGAAAACCACATAGTATAGTACAGCGAAAAACGTCAAATTTCAGCATGTCCAAAAATAGCTGAAAACTGCATATTAAAGGTTGTAGAGACACACCATAGTATAGCATGTCGAAAAAAAGACCAAAATGTCATAATTGGCATGTCGGAAAAAATTGGTGGAAAATCGCATAGTTTAGTATGGCAAAAAAAGTCAAATTTTGACATGTCCCAAAAATGGCTGAAAACCACATATTATAGCTTGTCGAGACACGCTATCAAAAAGCATGTTGAAAGAGAACATGCTATAATTTCTATAACATGCTGTTCTTTGACGTTTTTCAGTATTTGGAGAGATCACTTTTTTGACCATTTTTCCCTGAGCTATAGTATGGCGTTTTTATCCATACTAAACTTTGGCCTAAAACACTCAAAATATTGACTTTTTAGACCTTTTTTTCAACAGATTACACTATAAACAACATCAACATGCTGTTCCATGTCTTTTTTCAGCGTTTCGAAGGATGACTTTTTTGACCATTTTTCCCTGAGCTATAGTATGGCGTTTTTATCCATACTAAACTTTGGCCTAAAACGCTCAAAACATTGACTTTTTAGACCATTTTTTCAACAGGCTATACTATAAATAGCCTCAACATGCTGTTCAATGACTTTTTTCAGTATTTGGAGAGACTAAAAAATGGTCAAAAAGTAATCTCTCCAAATACTGAAAAAAGTCATTGAACAGCATGTCAAGGCTGTTTATAGCATAGCCTACTGGGAAAATGGTCTAAAAAGTCAATATTTTGAGTGTTTTAGGCCAAAGTTTAGTATGGAGAAAAACGCCATACTATAGCTCAGGGAAAAATGGTCACAAAAGTGATCCTTCGAAATGCTGAAAAAAGTCACTGAACAACATGTTGAGGCTGTTCATAGTATAGTCTGTTGAAAAAATGGTCTAAA
>NW_024669109.1:0-253 GCF_008729295.1 Plectropomus leopardus | reverse complement strand
TGCTTGTTTGATGCAGACCCCAGAAAAACAAAACAAACAAAAAAAACCACCATAATTTATGTTTTTTGTCATGAAAATTCAAATGCAAAAATTACCATTCCCACTAAAATTGCTACTCATGCTACAATATTGTCAAAAATAATCATAGTTATTTATCTATTTATTTATTTTTGCCTATTGCACAGCCCTGTATCTTTGGGTTTTGGAAAAAACAATCTGCAGATGTCAGCCTAGCCTTTTTTTGTGGACATTT
>NW_024669108.1:0-408 GCF_008729295.1 Plectropomus leopardus | reverse complement strand
TAGTCGTGAGGATCAAACACTGCTTGATGGGGCGGCCTCTCACCCTCGAGAGTGTGCGCCCCATATGCTGACGCCTTTGCAGCAGCCCGGTTTTGATTCCAGCCTGTGGCCCTTTGCTGCATGTCATTCAACAATAAGAAAAGAAGAAAAGAATAGGTGGCTTGGCGTGAAGATTTACATGATTGACAGCATTTCTCTGTAACATCTTTGTGTATGTTTCTTGTTTCCTGTAGATGTCCAGCAGCTGTTGGTGGTTAAAAAAGAGGTTCCACCCTCTATTGTGGACCAGAGGGTGGACCCAGAGCCCCCACACATTAAAGAGGACCAGGAGGACCCAGAGCCCCCACACATTAAAGAGGAGCAGGAGGACCCAGAGCCCCCACACATTAAAGAGGAGCAGGAGGACCC
>NW_024669107.1:0-403 GCF_008729295.1 Plectropomus leopardus | reverse complement strand
ATAGATAGAATTGGAGGGTGTGTGTGTGTGCGTGTGTGGGGAGGGGGATAGTGGGACAAAATGTAAGGGGAAAAGGTCAGTAAACAAGATGCGTTTCCAGTTAGGATTATGCTCAATACCTGTAATGTGGGGAATCAGGCCCCGTTCACTTCAGTGCTGGCAATCTGCTAAAACACTCATCAGTTAAAGCTTAAATGGCAATCCTTATTGTCTTTCAGATATTACAAACAGTATATTTAATAAGCAAGCACACAGCAGTTATTCTCACTCTGTTGGGGTGAGTCTGGGAGATGGTGCAGTCCCCTCAGTGACCTGAGGAGGGAGGGGTGGCGATGTCTTTTATTTCATGGTTTGCACCGCAAAACATAATTATTACATGCAAAAAAAGATATTGCAAACTCAT
>NW_024669106.1:0-508 GCF_008729295.1 Plectropomus leopardus | reverse complement strand
CAAATTCTAGTTTGACAATTTTAAAGCTGTGCAGTGTCTTTTCTTTACATAATTTTTTGTTAAGTCATTCATTCTGTTTAAATCGGGTAACTTTGCACAGCAGATAAAGACTAATATTATTAGTATTGTACTATTTGTAAATTAGATTCCAATGTGTAAATCAAATATTTCCAATAACCTCAGAGCAATGTGATGTCCAAAAGTCAGAATTTAAAGAAAAGACAGATGCAAGCAACTCCAAAAGTCACAAAATGTATGTATCTTACAAAATATTCTGCTTCAATCCATGTATGTTGGCATATAGCCTGTAAAAAAACATTTTCACTGTAGTCAAAAGGAGGCAGCTGTATTAACAGCAATGCCATTAAACATTTAATCAACATAATACAAAGTTAAAAGCAGGACTTTAACATGTCAGTTGGGCTGCAGCTAATGTTTATTTCATTGTCAGGTATTTCTTTGAATAACTGATTAACTGATTTGTTAATGAAATGTTGAAAATAGTCAA
>NW_024669105.1:0-404 GCF_008729295.1 Plectropomus leopardus | reverse complement strand
TCCTGTGTTCTCCTGTGTTCTACAGCAGTTATATTTTTTTATATTTCATTTGTAGATTGACTGTTTTTCTGTGTAACCGTGACGACCTGAGGTTCGTCTGTAAACATGCAGTCAGCGACCTCTTCTTTTGAATGTTCGATCTCGTGGAGGAAATCCGGTCGAGTTAAAAGTCACGAGTCGTTCAGGTCAGAACGGAGCTGAGTGGTTTTTACTGTGTCAGGTGTAAACACGGCAGTGTGCTCACTGTAATCAGATACTTCTGCTCTCACACTCGATCATTTGAGTGTACGGGTGCGTTCACACTGAGAAAAATGGAACGCTGCCGGTCACTATCACTACTTTTACACCAACATGGAACTGGTTTAATTCCAGTTTCTGCTCTGGATTTTAAACCGTTCAGCAAT
>NW_024669104.1:0-461 GCF_008729295.1 Plectropomus leopardus | reverse complement strand
TTCATAAGCAAGTACATGAAGATTACAATGAGTGTTTGACAAATGATTTCTGTGATCTCACTGTTGTGTGATGAGGTGGCTAGTAGCAGCTTGCATCCTGGGGACAATATAAAATATATTTCGGACAAATAGAGATCTTTGCCGGGGAACCATCAGGATACTGTAAACTCACAACTGACGCTTTGAGGGTTGCACCCTATTGTTTCTTTGATAATTCTATATTATGAACAACAAACAACAAAGTTATGGTTAGCTGTTACCAGTCGGTAGCCAGAAATAGCAGCTAACAAAGTTCGCATTAATGCTGCTTCCATTCAAAATCAGAGGAATCTCCCAGTTGAAATTTACAACTTCCAAGTGTTCTAAGTGCACAACACCAAACGTAACAAAAGACATGACAGACAGTGACGAATGGATGTTTCTGTGGCTAGTCCATAGCCAATTTCCCCGTCAGCAGGGCC
>NW_024669103.1:0-309 GCF_008729295.1 Plectropomus leopardus | reverse complement strand
TGAATGATAATGTTGCTCTGTAACTGCTGGATGTGTGATTAAATAACTGTTTGCTAACAAGTTCACCATAAGGTGAGGATATGTCGGTGTTGTGTTTACAGCTTGTTTTTGTGTCAGTAAAGGCTCTAAAATCAGTCATTGCAGGTTTAAGTGACGTGATCACTGATGAATCACTTTTTTCCTCTGTATGAATTGTAGTATTGCTTTCTTTTCTATCCGTCTTTTTTTCTTTACTTATTTATATTACCTAAAACTGGGATTTTTTTTTTTTTTTTTAATTAAAGTATCTTTTCCGTATCCACCTGTCTG
>NW_024669102.1:0-808 GCF_008729295.1 Plectropomus leopardus | reverse complement strand
TGTGTGTGTGTGTGTGTGTGTGTGTGTGTGAGTGTGTGTGTGTCTGTTGGTGTGTGTGTGTGTGCGTGTGCGCGCGTGTGTGTGTGCGCGCGCGCGCGCGTGCGTGTGTGTGCGCGCGTGCATTAAAGCTTTAGTGTACACCAGCTGTTAAGAGGATCTTCATTTGTGCTTGACTGAGCCTGTGTGGAGTTTGTCGAAATAGTTGAGATGGCAGCAATTGTGCCAAACTCTTCCCGTCATGCACACAGACAGGATGTGAGACGAACGGAGCTGTGATGTAACTTTGAACCCGGCTGTTCCCCTGTCTTTGCCCGGGAGCAGAGACGAGCAGGTCGAGACAGACGCCTGCAGAGTGGCAACAACCAGGCTGTCTGCCCCTGTTGCACTGTTAAATAATGTTTTCTATATATCTGATAAAAGACTGTGATAAATGTCCTTATAACAAAAAAGAGTTTGTGCATAAGTGTGTCTTCATGCTTTTGTTAGATTCACACAGAGAATGAAACATAGGCTGAGGTCAATTAGTTTAACCCTTTCAAAACTTAAGCAAATTGACTCACTTTCTTTCATAAACATGGGAAGAAGGCAATGAGTATCAAAAAAAGAAATGACCCAAAAATTAGCAAGACATTTGTGGAAAGTACAAGAAATTTACAAGTAAAATAAATAAATAATAAAACAAAGAAAATACCTGGGAAAGTACTTAAAAATCATAAGCTATTGTCAAAACTTCAATTTCGAGACATTTTTCCTTTCCTTCCTTAAAAAATAATTTTCTAAATATTCTAATTTCTTGCAATTTGTAGAT
>NW_024669101.1:0-814 GCF_008729295.1 Plectropomus leopardus | reverse complement strand
AATTATATATTGCTATGGCAACGGAAGTGCATGTAGATGCAGCAGGCGGTAGCTCCACAAATCCTTGCTACTTTTTTGCTATATTTTTCTATTTCCTCGATACCATGGCCCCCTCTGCTGAGGCACGACTTTTCTACGATTGCGTGGCACTTGTCAGCATCGAGAGAAGTTGTTTAGGGCTTAGACTGAGTGCAGCGGACCATCTCATGGCTGGCCTGACTTGAACCAGGAGCTGTTCCTCTACCGAGCCTTCTTCTGTCTAATGTCTGATGCAGGAGAGTGAAGTGAAAGAGATGTGATTTTGGCTCACTCAGCAGAGGGGGATCAGGGACTGCTCTGCGCACGTTCACCTAACAATCGGATCAAGCTGTTGCTCTGGAATGGTAAATGGAGTGTACTTGTATAGCGTTTTTCTAGTCTTTTCGACTTCTCAAAGCGCTTTCACAGTGTGCGGTGTCACATTCACCCATTCATACACACATTTACACAGTGGTGGCAGAGAGACCGTGCAAGGTGCCACCTAGGTAGTAATCATAGTAATTCATACCCATGCACCCATGCAGCTGCAACCGCCCCGGATGGGCAGACATTGTTAGGAGCCATAAGGACTCTGACGCAAGTTCAAAAATGCACTGCAGGAACTGAACGATGCCATCAGCAAGCAAAACACCAGGCAACCGGATGGAATCTTCATTGTAGCAGCTGATTGTAGTCAACTCAACTTTCAACTCAAAGATGTAGCAAGAACAAGAATAAATTAAATTTCGTTTTTTTAAACTTTGTTTAAAAAATAACCAATAAATCTACCTTAGCT
>NW_024669100.1:0-382 GCF_008729295.1 Plectropomus leopardus | reverse complement strand
CTGATTTTTTGAAAGCAATTCGTTGCTACATAACAAACCTGACACTGTAGTTTCAGTCAAGGTACACCGATACACTGATATACTCCACCAGTATTGCGTGGAGGGCTGAATCCCACAGACACCTCCTCGTTAGTATAGTGGTGACTATCCCCGCCTGTCACGCGGGAGACCGGGGTTCAATTCCCCAACGGGGAGGTTAGCTGCCTTTTCAAATGTGCTGCATCACCTCACCTCGTCCATGTCATATGGCTAAACAATATGCTGAATCGGCTGGAAAAGTGGAAGCAAGAGCACTGTAATAGTGATTTCCGGATGGCTCACTGACAGACTAAGCACACATATAAGGCCAATTAACACAATTTCATCGAAGCAAAGGATATTT
>NW_024669099.1:0-1325 GCF_008729295.1 Plectropomus leopardus | reverse complement strand
TTTCAGTATTTGGAGAGATCACTTTTTTGACCATTTTTCCCTGAGCTGTAGTATGGCGTTTTTTTCCATACTAAACTTTGGCCTAAAACACTCAAAATATTGACTTTTTAGACCTTTTTTTCAAGAGATTACACTATAAACAGCCCGAACATGCTGTTCTGTGACTTTTTTCAGCGTTTCGAAAGATCACTTTTTTGACCTTTTTTCCCTGAGCTATAGTATGGTGTTTTTCTCCATATAAACTTTGGCCTAAAAAACTCAAAATATTGACTTTTTAGATGATTTTTTCAACAGACTACAGTATAAATAGCATCACCATGCTGTTCCATGACTTTTTTCAGTATTTGGAGAGATCACTTTTTTGAGCATTTTTCCCTGAGCTATGGTATGGCGTTTTTCTCCGTACTAAACTTTGGACTGAAACGCTCAAAATATTGACTTTTTAGACCTTTTTTTCAACAGATTACACTACAAACAGCCCGAACATGCTGTCCTGTGACTTTTTTCAGTGTTTCGAAAGATCACTTTTTTGACCTTTTTTCCCTGAGCTGTAGCATGGCGTTTTTCTCCATACGAAACTTTGGCTTAAAATGCTCAAAATATTGACTTTTTCGATGATTTTTTGAACAGATTACACTATAAACACCCCGAAAATGCTGTTCTATGACTTTTTTCAGCGTTTCGAACGATCACTTTTTTGAGAATTTTTCCCTGATTTATAGTATGGCGTTTTTCTCCATACTAAATTTTGGCCTAAAACCCTTAAAATATTGACTTTTTAAACCATTTTTTCAACAGATTACACTATAAACTGTCATGGTTCCTGCATTCTCCTCCTCCCCTTCACTGCCAGTATTTTTCCACTCACCTCAATCTGACCTGCTCTACCTGCCAGCCACGCCCACTGCCGCAGCCTGCTCTCCCACAGCTGCAGCTCATCATCAATAGTCCAGTATTTAAGACACTCCAACACGTTCACTCACTGCCAGATTGTTCCTCTGCACTATGCACGACTCTCCAGCATTTTCCTGCCAGATTTCCTGTTGCCGACCCAGCCTGTTTCCGACCAGCTCTCTGTGCCTGCCTCCCCGTGTACCTACCTGCCTTCTGTCCCCGACCACGTGCTTCGCTCCGGCGTTCCGGAAATCTGACGGCTCCTCTGGCAAAGACCTCACCGCTCGACGACGACGATCCTCCTGCCTGCTCCTCGACGGTACCGTTGTTCTTTCGGACTGTTTTCCCGGCTACGGATCCTCTGCCTGTCCCCGACCACGATTCAGCGCTATCCCCGACAACATTCCCACACGTGTTGTCGGCTCGTCGAG
>NW_024669098.1:0-555 GCF_008729295.1 Plectropomus leopardus | reverse complement strand
TGCTAGAATGTGAAAAAAATCAGACCACATGCAGGATGAGAAAAGCAGGATTTGAGCTCTTACATTACCATTCAACTACTGAAGAAATAAACAAACCATTTTGTCTACAACCCTCAAGAATACCAAGAGTCATGCCCATTACGTTTTGACAGGATGAAGTGAACTAAATGAGGTTCATATTGATTCAATTTGATATTTTTTGAGAAGATCAGGCATTCTTGTAGGAAACTGGTGGTACAGCTTGAAGCACAGGGCAAAGCATGTCAACATTTAAATCCTAAGCGTTCTGAACAGATAGGCAGTAACAGGTGAATGCAAACAACTTGTGTGTCTCCTGATGGCCTCTACAATTTCACCCAATGGCTCCAAGGCCAGGAAGCCAAACCAGCCTCAGAAGCAGGAGTCATAGAGAGGGAGGTCACAAAGCTTTGAATATTCACAATTCACTGTTTGAATCACACATCAACATGCTTTTGTCTTCATTTCAAAGAGTTTAAAGAAAGTTGTGCAGAAAGAGTAGTACCAAACCTTGACCTCTGTATCCCCACAGCAGGT
>NW_024669097.1:0-429 GCF_008729295.1 Plectropomus leopardus | reverse complement strand
CAGGGCACGTCCCACCGGTAGGAGGCCCCGGAGAAGATACAGGACACGCTAGAGAGACTATATCTCTCAGCTTGCATGGGAACGCCTCAGGCTTCCCCGGGAAGAGGACGAAGTGTCCAGGGAGAGGGAAGTCTGGGCTTCCCTGCTTAGGCTGCTGCCCCGTGACCCGACCCCGGATAAGCAGTAGAAAATAGATGGATCGATGGACAGTTATAATAACTGTAAAGGTTCATAAAAGAAAAAAAATAATAATTAAAAAACAGTTATAACTGTAAAGGTTCATTAAAAAACAAAACTAATAAAAATCATTATAATAGCTGTAAAAGTAAAATAAATAAATAAAAAACAGTGATAATAACATTAAAGGTTCCTAAAATAAGTTATAATAACTGTAAAGGTTCAAAGTAAAAAAAAATAAAATAAAAAAAA
>NW_024669096.1:0-733 GCF_008729295.1 Plectropomus leopardus | reverse complement strand
GGGAGGAGGAGGTGGTGACAGAGGTAACAGAAGAGGAGGTGGTGGTGATAGAGGAGGAGGTGGTGATAGAGGTGATAGAGGAGGTGGTGGTGGTGATAGAGGAGGAGGTGGTGATAGAGGAGGTGGTGGTGATGGAGTTGGAGGTGGTGATGGAGGTGATAGAGCAGGTGGTGGAAGAATTTGAGGAGCATCCCTCCACCAACTCCTCTCTGCTGCTCCTATTCACCACCAGGCTCTGCTCCTTCTCACTGGTCTTCCTCTCCTCTTCATTTTCATCCTCCTCCTCCTCATCCAGCTCCTCCTCCTCCTCCTCTTTCTCATCCATCAGAGGGAACGAGCCTTCCCATGATGCACCAGTGCGATCTGTTGACAGAAACAATATAGTTTTACCTGAAACTAACACACCTGTCTGTTAACAACGACCCAGACAGGTGACCTGTTACATACCTGACCTGTTACATACCTGACCTGTTACATACCTGCAGTAAGCTGTTACATACCTGCAGTAACCTGTTACATACCTGATCTGTTACATACCTGCAGTAACCTGTTACATACCTGATCTGTTACATACCTGCAGTAACCTGTTACATACCTGATCTGTTACATACCTGTTACATATTTCAGCTCGTTCTACATAGAAAATATAGATGGACTATTTCTGCCTTCAAGTGTTGAAGTAAAAACGGTAACGACCGAGACCAGAGTGTGCCGAGACCGGGACAGAACCAAG
>NW_024669095.1:0-542 GCF_008729295.1 Plectropomus leopardus | reverse complement strand
TTATCTTATCTTATCTTATCTGATCTGATCTGATCTGATCTGATCTGCTCTTATCTTATCTTATCTTATCTTATCTTATCTTATCTTATCTTATCTTATCTGATCTGATCTGATCTGATCTGATGTGATCTGATCTTACTGCAGTATGTTGGGAGCACGTCAGCACGTCAGGAGGTCAGTCACAGCTAAGAAAATGGGATGTACTCAGTGTTTTCTCCTTTTCCTCCTGCTCTTCTTGCTCTGTCTGCTCCTCCTGCTCCTCCTGTTCTGTCTGCTGCTCCTGCTCCTCCTGCTCTGTCTGCTCCTCCTGCTCAGTCTGCTCCTCCTGCTCCGTCTGCTCCTCCTGCTCAGTCTGCTCCTCCTGCTCCTCTTGCTGTCTGCTCCTCTTGCTCCTCTTGCTCTGTCTGCTCCTCCTGTTCCTCCTGCTCAGTCTACAGTCTGCAGGCTGCGTCAACTCTGCTGTGAAACCCTCCAGCAGCTCCACAAACACACTCGCTCAACGTTACTTGTGTCTGCGTGTTTTTAGGGTCCAAATATGAACC
>NW_024669094.1:0-559 GCF_008729295.1 Plectropomus leopardus | reverse complement strand
TTATAGGATTTTAGGATGTTTCTTGAATTTTAGGACATCTCAATGATTTTAGGACCTTTTATGGGATTTCAGGATGTTTCAAGGATTAAAGGACTTTTGTAGGATTTTCAGATATTTCAAGGCCTTACAAAGTGTTTGTAGGATTTTAGGACATTTCTAGGACTTTAGGATTTTAGGATTTTAGGACATTCCACGGATTGAAGGATGTTTCTTGAAATTTAAGGACATTTATAGGATATAAGGATATTTGTAGCATTCCAGGACAATTCCTGAATCCCAGCAAGTTGAGCATCCCGGCTTTAATGGGTTAACAGACTCCGTGTGTCCAAGGAGTTAAAGTTGCTTCTGTCAGGCTGCAGATACATGAGAACTAGTTTTCCTGCTGCTTTTGACCTTTTAAGGGAAGTCAATGTGATCTTTGTGTTGTATTTATTGATTCTCTGCAGGTTCTGTGGTTCTTGTCATCTGTAAAACAGTTTGCCCCTCAGGGACAATAAAAATATCCTGATTTTTTTATCAGTACTTTTGTTAGTGTGACTGATCAATAGCATGATACGTT
>NW_024669093.1:0-491 GCF_008729295.1 Plectropomus leopardus | reverse complement strand
GTCAACCATGTCCCAGGATAGGCTTAACAGCCTTGCACTTCTCTCAATAGGAAGCAAAGTAGCCAAAAATTTAGACTTCAAAGACCTTATCATTGACTTTGCAAATAAGAGGACTCGCCAGTGGGCTATGGGTGCGGAGTAAACCCCAGTACCAGGATCAGCCCCAGGGCCATTGAGCATTTAAGTGTTTTGAATTTTCTCAAACAAGTTATGTATTATTCATTTTTTTAACCAAGTTTCTTATTACTATGTAAAGGCAGTTTGTAAAAAATATAAGATCTTGCTGAAGAAATATTAGATTAAATCTTGTGATTATTTATCCACAGTTTTCAGGGGTGTAAAACAAAGTTATAGTTATTTATTGCTTTTAATGGGTCATTGGGTAATGCAGGTGTGGTTCTAACAGCTGTGCAAGGTTGGCTTGGCCATGGTGATGGGGCCCAATGAGAAATGTTTTCATGGGGGCCAGAGTTCCTGGCGACATCACTGGA
>NW_024669092.1:0-675 GCF_008729295.1 Plectropomus leopardus | reverse complement strand
GATGTGAGTGTCGGCTCTGATCTGGATTTCGTCTCTGTTTTGGGTTTAGGGGGACCATCGATGACTGTGAGCTGGTGGACGGTCTGGTTCTGACTCAGAGGGTCGCCAACAGCGGCGTGTCCCGCATGGAGAAGGCCAAGATCGGCCTCATCCAGTTCTGCCTGTCGCCCCCCAAAACTGACGTGAGTCAGCTGATCCGTATCAGCTCAGAGGGGAGGGGGCAGCTTCTCTTTTTGGGTCAGGGTTAGTTTGTTAGGGTTTAGGTTTTTTGGAGGATTTTATTTCAGATTTTGTCGGCATATTATTCACCGAATTACAAAAAAATCATAATAATTAAAAGGACAAAGATCTTAAACCACAAAACAAAAAAACATACAAACACACAAAAAACATACATATGACAACTCACACCAAAAAATAACCTCACCTCACACCTCTCACACACACCTCACACACCTCACACACACCTCACACACACCTCACACACCTCACACACCTCACACACACCTCACACACCTCACACACACCTCACACACACCTCACACACCTCACACACCTCACACACACCTCACACACCTCACACACACCTCACACACCTCACACACCTCACACCAAAAAATAACCTCAACTCACACACCTCACACACCTCACACACACCTCACACACACCTCACAC
>NW_024669091.1:0-464 GCF_008729295.1 Plectropomus leopardus | reverse complement strand
GAATTGAGTGTGTGTGTGTGTGTGTGTGTGTGTGTGTGTGTGTGTGTGTGTGTGTGTGTGTGTGTGTGTGTGTGTGTGTGTGTGAGTGCGTGCACACTTGTGTGTGCAATGTTGTGCCTTACAACATGGGTAGCAGCTGATTCCAGGGTGTTATGTCCCCAATTACCTTGGATCATGTCACTGTGATGTTATCGGTTGAATGGCTGTCACTGTCACCTATCGTCAGGCGTCATAATGGCTGTGCACCTCCTTGCACTGAAATCATCAGCTCCTATTGCTCTTGTCTGTTTTTACTGTTATGCTCTCCTACTGTGAGTTTTTAGGAATACTCTAGCCAGCCAGCTTGTGTTAATCAGGCTGTGTCCATAATCACTCCTTCATTCACTTGTTCACTGCTTTTTATGTATTTAAGTATACATAAATCTGTTCTCAGAGGTAAATTGAAATTCCAGACACTTAACACT
>NW_024669090.1:0-393 GCF_008729295.1 Plectropomus leopardus | reverse complement strand
TTAGTTACTTTTTATGTAATGTATGTGACTTCTGAAAACACCATTATCATTTCTTTTATTGTATGTAAAAAGGACAGCCAACTTTAATGACCCTCTTTCCTAATTTCACTGCATTTCAGGCAGCCAGCTCACATGAAACAGATTAATAATCACCAAGGATCTGACTTTGTTGCTCCCTGCAAACTTGCACCAAGCAGTCAGTAATGAGTTCAGCCTAATTGCACTCTAATTCCTTTTGTTCAAGCAACCACTTTGCATTTACAGTGTCATAATTATATGAAACACATTAATTAAAATGGCAATCAAGTTTTTTTTTTTACTTTAATAACTGACTTAACTGTTCCACACTGTCAAATGAATTTTCCATGCTACGTTAAAATCACAGCGCAGTAA
>NW_024669089.1:0-451 GCF_008729295.1 Plectropomus leopardus | reverse complement strand
GCGATTTTACACCAACAGACATATAGTTATGAATATTATATTCCATTGCGGCCAATATATTCCCCTTAATCCTACACACTGGACCTTTAAGCCAAAACATAATGTTTCCCCAACCAAGTGTTTTTTGTGCCTAAACTTAACCATGCATTAATCACAGCACTGTTGTAACATAAAACATAAAACAAAAAAATAACATTTCAACAAATCCGCAATATATGAAACTCAAATGTAACATATCCGGGGTTCACAGAAACATTAAATGCAAACATTTTTTTTCTGGCAACTGACTTGCTAAATCAGATTTCCATGCAATGGAATTAATATTGCAGTAATTCATATGTCCAGTATTTACAGAATAGTAAAATTACATGAATTGAAAATTTTAAAGCACATCCAGTTAACTTTTTTTTTTACATTAAAGTGCAGCTTTATGTTTGATAAGGGATCAAGC
>NW_024669088.1:0-1878 GCF_008729295.1 Plectropomus leopardus | reverse complement strand
CCAGTTTTTTTTTCAAAATTTATTTTAAAGTAATATTCTAAATCTACTGATTTTTTGCAATAAGCGGGACATGTCTTACAAAGTAACTAACTTTTTTCTATGTTTTTGAAAGAAATCAAACAGTAAACCTAAGCAGCATTGATGAAATATAAGTTAAGAGTCTGTTCCAGAGTTGTATATTTCTCACCACAAATAATTTCAGAAACATGTCTTAGCTTACTGTTTAAATGTAGTATGAGATAGTTTATTTACCAGCCGGCAGCCACTGTTTCACATGGACAAGTCCATGTGACGTCAGCGGCCAGTGGGTGTGTTTATCAGTCTGGTACAGGTGTTCTGGTAATTGTAGATTATCTACCTGTTGCACAGAAGTGAATGCCACAGTCCTTTTTCTGTTGTTTTTTTTCCTGCTCATGTAGCACCAATTTCAAAAGTATTTGCTTCTTTCTGCTAGAGACAGACTAGTTTTATGTGGGGACCCTCTTAATATAAGTGAAAGAATGTATCCTATTGTTCACTAATGGCCGATCAGTGCCATCCTCATAAAACAGGCACCCACACCTGAGTCCTCAACTGTGGACTGAGAATAAAAATCAAACAACACATTTTAAAAAAAAATAGATGATTGGGAAATTAATTCCATTGTGTGCGAAATATTCCAACTCAATATAAGGTGAAGAATTTGTGAGGCAGCTTCAGCTAAAGTACCCTCACTGCTCTCAATAGATTCTTTACATGTGTTTTTCTTCCTGCCACAACCCCCTTGCTTAGCAGAGGATCACGGACCTCCAAAATTCATCGCACTTTACACACAGCTGGCAGTGCTCATTCATTATTTAAGTCTCTCAACAGACACCGTGATTTAGCTGTTACTGAACCTGTGTGCCTTTCTAAACTTCAATTTGTATTGGTTTAATGATGAAAGGGGTGGGGAAAAAATCAATACAGCGCAGTATTGTAATTTCTTTGTGTGTGAATCTGAATTTTTTTTTTTACAATATACATTATTAAAAATAAAAATTTAACTTTTCGTAGCCCTCTAGATTGACAAAATAAATTGTTTTTTCAGCCCATTAGATACATTTTGCTGCAGTAAAAATGACTGAAGTGAAATGAACGGACTGAAAATTGCATTTTTTTTCCCAATAAAACAGATGTTGACAAAGTTTTCCTTTGGGGACATAATTTGCAGCGGGAAAAAAAGGTAATAAATCGTGATATATTGCTATATATTTTATTGCAATACACAGCATATTACACCGTGTTTAAATCGCAATACAATTGTATCGTGATGTCCTATCATGATAAGGACAGTTTTTGCATTGACTCATTTTATTAGCCATTTCGAATATACAGAGGAGGATCCCAACAGCAAATTTTAAATGTATTAATTAGCCTTGGCCTTATTAGTTATCCACAATTTAATGTATTAATTAAATGGTGCGATAGGCTCGCTACAAAGATTCTTCATTAAGCTACCATTTCTTTTTTATGGAGAACCAAACAATTGTGGCATCATGCTGCTCCACTGTGTGATTTTAGACAGCATGCCGGCATCACGAAAGCAAAAGAAGTGTGACAGGCGTGACATTTAGAGCAACAACAATTGCTCTGGAGTGTCATATTACATGCATGTGGACAGCACATTATAACTTCTAACAACGGTACAACATGGCAATAACAATAATATACCACCACTGTTATATAGTCGCATATCTTGTCCTCTGCTTGGAGGGGAAGGACTTCCTGCATCTGTCTCCCTAATTTGCAGACATTTTTCAGTTGCTGTTCTCCTTCTTTGAATTAACTGTTAACTGCTGTTTGCTGCTTTTTAAATCTTGAGTCAGTTTGTTACTACTGCCATTGCATCCAAAGTAA
>NW_024669087.1:0-378 GCF_008729295.1 Plectropomus leopardus | reverse complement strand
GCCATTGATGCTTGAGGCCTTGGTGAAAAAATTCTTTAGGTCTTTGGCGTGCTCTTCTCTATAGACGCTGTGATTAATAACAGCTTGCACTGCCCTCAGCATTGTATGCTGATGTGATTGTAGGAGCCGTATTGTGTCACTGGTGGATTATTCGTCTCTTGATTTGCTTGGTCTGGTTGCCACGGTGATGCACAGGGCTTGGGTCACGTGGGCACTGGGGATGATTGCCGTAGGTGATATAGGGAGCTGGTTTACCTGCACGTCGAGGGAGAGAGAGGAGTGTAGGTAGCCGCAATTTTTGTTGACCGCCTTTGTTCAGTTTATTGCTTTGTTACATATTCGCCGCCAGTGCACGTTTATCATCCTTTAGGCGTGTGT
>NW_024669086.1:0-703 GCF_008729295.1 Plectropomus leopardus | reverse complement strand
AATGGGGGAGGAGGTATACTATAAACACACAGTGACACACACATTTTAAACATCCACACACACAGTGAGTCTTCATCTTGACACCAAGGTCTCAGGCTATAGATGTCACGAGCTCAAATGCAAGGCTCAGATGGCGATGAAAAAAACAGATTTGCATTGATGTATACAGTGTGTAAGTGAGAATGAAAGTGGTAGGTGTCCATGTTGTTTGCCATAGCAGAATGGCATAATCAGCATTTAGAAAGCCTCAGGTTGAAGAACGGGAGCACAGACTATGTGATATGCAGTTCTTGAAAATCCCCATGTTTTTTTTCTTCTTGGAATCACTAAATGAGAAAAAAAAATCTGTTCAAATACTTACCAAGCTCACCTTTGGGCCAATGGTGTTTTGAATGGTGTCTCATGAAAAGCCAGAGAAATATAAAAAGCAAACACACAAAACAAAAAAAGGGAATGGGTGAAAAAAATCATTTCACTTGTATGGAATTAACTTCTACGACCACACAGCTAGGTTAGTTGAGTTTGATTCTGGTACATTTAGTAATAGCAGAGTTCCAACAATATCATTGCAGAAACAAGACACATGGCCACAATCACATCAAATATAACAATATACACAGCACAACAGTTAAACATAGATTGACGAGGGGGCACTTGATGGTTAAAGATAGGGTTGCATGGTGTCCAGCATACTGGCATGTAA
>NW_024669085.1:0-725 GCF_008729295.1 Plectropomus leopardus | reverse complement strand
CTACTGTGTGAAATGCAGTCATGTGAGATAGTAAAAAGCCTTCACACGCACCAACGACATGCTCTCATGTAAAACATCCTGTCCTTGTGTTTCTAGATGGTTGAACTGGGCTTCAGGGACTTTACTGGAGTGGACGGCAGTAAAGGCATGCTGGAACTCGCTGCTAAGACAGGCCTCTATCGGGAGCTCAAACTGGCCTTACTGGGACCAGAACAACTGCCTGCACAGACTGGTACACTATACTCACACTTCATACGCTCTGATTCACCCACGGCTCATCTTTAAGGGTTAAAACAGTGATTTCTGGTCACTGAATCTTTGCTCTTCTTCCTGTGTTCTCCTGGTTTCAGATATGTTTGATGCGGTGATCATCGCCGGTGCGATGGATGTTGGGTTTGCACCGGTCAGTGTTGTCAGAGAGCTCTGCGCCGCCGCCAAACCAGGTAACCAACAACCGCTTTTATCAGCCAGGTGAACATCGTTAGTGATACCGAAGAACAGATAATGAAAACCTGGAGCCTTTCAGCTTCAGTGTCTTACTTAAACTGAGGCCCAACACAGGCACAGATGCAGGTAAAATTCAACTTAAACACAAGAGACTTGTGCTCCAGAAAAGGATAAGCACTCAATGAGGATCCTAGGGTCACTGATCAGCAATTATGACCTAAATATGAATGCCAGAGAGAGGTCAGAGAGAGTCAGAGAGAGTCAGAGAGAGTCAGAGA
>NW_024669084.1:0-475 GCF_008729295.1 Plectropomus leopardus | reverse complement strand
CTATTATTTATTAACATTATCTTTTGTTTCAAGGCAATAAAGTAAAAAATATATGCTTAATGCTGTAATGGTTAACTCCATTATTACCATTTGTTTTTTGACTTGTACCCTGTTACATGATCAATCTGATACTGCCAAAATATATTAATACTAAGCCATGACCTTATGAAATTACATGACATAGAAAAGTATATCAAAAATATTTAAAGAAATATAGAATAGTACGAGTTAAGTCATAGTATAGCACACTGAATATTTTATAAAAGTAATGGTAAAATGGTAAAAAAAAAAATGTAATACTACATTATGCCAAATAAAAATCTGAGTAGTGTGTCAGACAAAAGTTATAGTAGTGTTTTTTGTATTTCATAGTACAGCCTGTCAAAAAAAAGAAAAAAATCTCATAGTATTGTTTGTCAAAAACATTGAAAAAAATCATACTAAAGTATGCTGAAACAAAGAATAGCATGTCAGA
>NW_024669083.1:0-548 GCF_008729295.1 Plectropomus leopardus | reverse complement strand
CTTTTACCTTTGAGATATTGGCCATTTTAAACATTTTGAATACTATATATATTTTTGGGTATTAAATTAATGAAACAAAAATGCATTTGAGCATTTTTCTAAAAGTTTTGATGTTACATGTCCTATCATTGAAAGGCATTTGGCCAGTTTTAAGTCCGGTATGACTATCTATACATTTGAGTGGGAGAGAGTGTGTTTTGTGTTATTTGCACCGGGGGAAGTCGTACTGCTTTACATATTCGGATGAATTTTCTGGAAGAACATTGCAAATCCATTTTTTCCTTTCAGGTATCAAAATGTAAGAAGTGGCCAGCGCCGTCAGCTCAGTAGCAAACCAGACTCTATTGTCGTACCACTTGTGATTGAATAGTTTTTCGATTGATTGTAATTGTTCTGTTGTTCCACAAGGTGGCGCCATGTGGACAAAAGCTGCGGATGAATATCATCTTCCAGTAGAATAGAATAGAATAGAATAGAATATTCCTTTATTGATCCCCCATTGGGGGATCAATAAAGGAATATTCTATTCTATTCTATTCTATTCTACT
>NW_024669082.1:0-234 GCF_008729295.1 Plectropomus leopardus | reverse complement strand
CAAAGATGAAAAAGTATGTAATTTAAAAACTGTTACACTCATCCATTCATTTTCTGCGTCAACTAACATTAACTTTATTTATCACCAGAAGTTTCTACTATCTATAATTCTCTCTGATTTACATCAGAGCGACTGTACCATATCACATGCTATCCCCAGGGATCAATAAAGTAATCAGAATAATATAATATCAAAATATCAAAATAATTTGATTATGAATTTTGTTCACATTCA
>NW_024669080.1:0-368 GCF_008729295.1 Plectropomus leopardus | reverse complement strand
TCCTCACACACACACACACACACACACACACACACACACACACACACACACACACACACACACAGCTGGTCAAAATTAAGCAAGTGAAAATGTGAATCTAGAAACAACATTTTCTCAAAAGATTCATAGAAAACAATCTGACTGGCATTACATGTCCTTCAAAACGCATTTGGTGTGGCATATTAGTTTTATATAAATCAAATTTCTTTGGGATGGGCTTGATAAAGTAGAGCTGCCTCCATCGGTCAAAATCCACACCGAGGTCAGTCCAAACACGAGAGTCAGCAAACGCAGCAGAGAAACACAACTCGACCGCTGAGAGGAAACACTAAAGAGACGGCTGCTCTCTTAATGGGACTGGAGATGCT
>NW_024669079.1:0-713 GCF_008729295.1 Plectropomus leopardus | reverse complement strand
GCCGAGTTGAAGCTGTCACACACACATTAGTGTCACTGCGTCATCGCTGTCATAAACACGGCGTTCACACGGTCATGGAAAAACCTGGAAAAAGTCATGGAATTCACAAATAGCTATTTCTAGTCCTGTAAAAGTTTATAAAAACTAAACATTCCCTGAAAGTTTTTGGAAATTTCTTTCACAGACTTGTGCAATAACACGTGATGTCAGCAGGGAGGGACTTATGTTCTTAAATTTATCTGAGGGGCGGGGCATCCAACTTAAAATGGATTTATATTTATTTTACTGGTGATTTTAAAAGAACACAGGGGGTTTGGGAGTGATGTTTTGATTGCCAATTTTTTATTTCTTTTTAAAATTTGGCATCGTTTTTCTGTAAAAATTCTGTTTTTTAAAACAGTTTTCTAAAACGTTTTGGTAACCTTTTTCTTGTGATTTTTTTTAATTTAAAAAAAAAAGGCAAATGTTTTTTCTTTGAAACTTTTTGGTGTTTTTTTTTAAATGTTGGTGATTTTTTTTCTTTAAAGCTTTTTTTTTCAAGGATTTTTTGTAACTCTAAATTTTTTATTTATTTATTTTAAAGTTTTGGTGATTTTTAAAGAAATCATGCCGTGGGGGTTAAGAGGCTACATTCTCTTTAAAAAATCTTTATTAAAATAAATACATAATACAATTTAAAGTTGTATTTCCCTCCTCTAAGCCATAAAAAACGT
>NW_024669078.1:0-743 GCF_008729295.1 Plectropomus leopardus | reverse complement strand
ATAAAGTGAGTCACACTGGGAATTTTGTCCCCTCGGTCTCCATTAGGTGTCAGAGTCCATAAAACAGCATCAAAATAGTCCCCACACCCCTCGACAGAGGTCCTAGCTAAGACTCAAATGTCCTAAAACACTAGAAATGTCCTAAAATATAAAAAATGTTTTCATTTTGTTATTACATGTCCAACAGCCCGCTCCGGCATGCAGACAGCCCGCTCCCACTGGTGCAGTTTTACAAACTGTCTCGCTCCTGCGCGGTTTTCCAACAAAACACCTGTCACTGCGCGCGACCAATACGCACCAAGGTGGATATTAATGGCGCCCATAACACATCACATGTACCTGTAAGCCAGACATCACCAACGGGCAGACCGCGGTCCGGATCCGGACCAAAACTCCGTCCTATCTGGACCCGTGGCCAAGTTGTAATAAAATGTAAGAATGAGAACAATATATTTTTAAGGAGTAGTCCTGGGCAGTTATTGGAAAAATAATCGGAAGCGACATTCAGAACCTCTAATCGACATAATCTTGCCCATGTTGGGTATTTCGGTTATTTAAAAAGTCTGTTAACCCTTTCCCCACCGGGGCTGCCAACTCCCACGTATCTGCTGTGTCTCACGCTTTTAGGCTCTGTCTCACGCTCTCATGACACCGAGGAAAATCTCACGCCAAAACACAGCGAGGACAGAAGTGTTTAACAATCATGTAAAAAGTGAAGGACTTTGACTGTAGAACAGCTGAGT
>NW_024669077.1:0-1044 GCF_008729295.1 Plectropomus leopardus | reverse complement strand
TAGTATGTCGAAAAATGCCAAATTTTGACACGTCATAAAAATGGCTGGAAACCACTTATTCTAGCGTTTAGAGACGTGCCATAGTATACAAAGTGGAAATGAAGACCAAAAAAAGTCCAAAAACATCATAATTTTGCGTATCGAAAAAAATGGGCAACCACGGCTATAGTATAGTATGTCGAAAAATTACAAACTTTGACACGTCATAAAAATGACTGAAAACCACATATTATAGTTTGTAGAGATGTGTCATGGTGTACAATGTGGAAATAAAAGCCAAAAATGTCCAAAAACATCATAATTTAGCATGTCGAATAAATGGGCAACAAAGGCTATAGTATAGTATGTCGAAAAATGCCAAATTTTGACACGTCATAAAAATGGCTGAAAACCACTTATTCTAGCTTGTAGAGACGTGTCATAGTATACTAAGTGGAAATAAAGGCCCAAAATGTCCAAAAACATGATAATTTAGCATGTCGAAAAAATGAGCAACAAAGGCTATAGTATAGTATGTCGAAAAATGCCAAATTTTGACACGTCATGAAAATGCCTGAAAACCACTTATTCTAGCTTGTAGAAACGTGCCATAGTATACAAAGTGGAAATAAGGTTAAAAAAAATCCAAAAACATCATAATTTAGCATGTCGAAAACATGGGCAACAAAGGCTATAGTATAGTATGTCTAAAAATGCCAAATTTTGACACGTCATGAAATTGGCTGAAAACCACTTATTCTAGCTTGTAGAGACGTGCCATAGTATACAAAGTGGAAATAAAGGCCCAAAATGTCCAAAAACATCATAATTTAGCATGTCGAAAAAATGGGCAACAAAGGCTATAGTATAGTATGTCGAAAAATGCCAAATTTTGACATGTCATAAAAATGGCTGAAAACCACTTATTATAGCCTGTAGAGACGTGCCAAAGAAAACAAAGTGGAAATAAAGGCCCAAAATGTCTAAAAACATCAGAATTTAGCAGGTCGAAAAAACTGGCAACAAAGGCTATTGTATAGTATGTCGAAAAATGCCAAATTTTGA
>NW_024669076.1:0-398 GCF_008729295.1 Plectropomus leopardus | reverse complement strand
GGGGAAAGTGGAGCATGTGGAGAACCAGGGGAGAGAGAGAGAGCACAGAAAGGAGGGCTGCAAGGCGACTGAGATGGCAGTGCTTGCTTCTACCTCCCCAGCAGCGGGAGAGATGAGCCTAGCGTGCAGTTGGGAGTGGTAAACATCGCCTGCCTGCTGCATTGCCATGGATCGTACTAAATACACCAAGGGGCCCCTTTGCAGAACCTGTCGTGCACGAGATGACAGACTAATAACAGAAAGAAGAGAAGAAGGAGCAACGGTGCGAGGAAACACGCTAGCCCTTAGCTTGTTATACCTGTTTAAATAGTAAAAGAAACTGTACAGGTTTATGTAGTAATAGTAAGTAGTAGTAATAGAAGTTTATTACAATCAGCATTTTACCCTAAACAAAAAAA
>NW_024669075.1:0-271 GCF_008729295.1 Plectropomus leopardus | reverse complement strand
CGTAGCCTGCAATGCTTAGCGTACGTGTTTGAGTAAACATTTGTAACAATGGATGCTTCAACTGCTGATAGCATCCTATCAGAAGAGAGTGTCTCTTGACTGACGTTGGCCTTTGAGTGCTATTGATTTTGGAGCTGTGCAAGCATAGAAAATCAACAATGCTTCTGTGTTTCAGCTTGGTGCAAATCACACACATGAAAGAGAATGTCAAGTATATACAAACGTATTAGTGCACATACAGGAGAAAAATTACAGTGGTCTTTGTAGACTA
>NW_024669074.1:0-461 GCF_008729295.1 Plectropomus leopardus | reverse complement strand
CTTGTTCAAAATAATCAGACTAAAATGAGTGTGTTGAACATACAGTCCAGCAGCTAGCACCCTACAGAAACTTGAATTCAGTCAACACTAATGCAACGTTGGAGTTCTAATCCCGGACTGCTCAACCTACCCGCTGACTCAGCAAACTTTCTGTTGCTGCCATTACACAGGTTAGACCCAGTGCTGGTGCCTGCCACCAGCCTGCTGTGAGTAAGGGGGTTTGTGCTTGTTGAAACTGAATTGCTTGGAGACGTGGCCTGCTCTCCTCGTGGTGAAGTAAGGCAGAGGGATGGTATTGTGCGCTTGGAAGCTAACCTTAGTTTAGAGAGAAGGGGGGGGGGGCTGAGCCAATCAGTGCACTTTATGCAGCTCTACAATTAAATAAGATTGTAGCCATTTTGCACAGGAAATTTTAAAAAATCTGGTATATCAGTATGTTACAGTCCATACTCATAAGCTTA
>NW_024669073.1:0-489 GCF_008729295.1 Plectropomus leopardus | reverse complement strand
TGAAATCCCTGTTACAACACTACTGTGCAACATGGCCTCTTGCACTCAGCCTGGCGGAGAGTTTTTTGGCCAGGAGAAAGCGTGCCACTGCCTCCGTGCCACAGCTCCCCAATGTGGGCTCGGACAGGGAGTGTGACATATGTCTGTGTTGTCGGGAATGTGGGGTGGGTGTGCGTCTTTGCGAGCTCGACAGCTGGAGCTGGCCTCAGCGGCCTCTCTGAGGGAAGCACTTCATGGCTCTTGCGCCCACTACACTGCCATGGCCTGAAGGCTGGTTTGACAACAGTTAACCTTGGATTTATCTAGCCCACTGCCTAGCCCACAAGCACCCAATCACACATGTATGCACACACATACAGCTTATGTCACTTCAAAGCCTCATGTGACACCCCTGTAGAGCCACATGCACTTCAAACAAATGCACTAGATGTGTCCTACATACATACACACAACACACACACACACACACACACACACACACACACACAC
>NW_024669072.1:0-452 GCF_008729295.1 Plectropomus leopardus | reverse complement strand
ATCTAGTTATGATTACTGATGAATTTGGGTGATGTGTTCCTGTAATAGTCATCTTACCTTGCGCATTTGTCCGTGCTGAACACCGCACGGCACCTGCTGTCACATCATCCACCCGCCACTTCTTCTTCTGACGTGCATCTTGCCTTGCAAATGCGCAAGGTACACTATATGCAAACATTTTGTTTTTAAATGTTTGCATATAGAAATCTTAACAGTTTTACCACAGCAAATTTATGTGAAGTCATATTTTTACATTTGTGGATGCATTTTCACACATAATGAGTTTCTGCATATTTGTGGGTCGTGTCCTGTCAACTTGTGGGCAAAGTGACATATGTGACTTCCCTTTAGTTGTTTGCATGTTTTTGTCAAACTCAAACTGCAGCAGATCCATAGAAAACACTTCACAAATGTAAACCACAATCATTGTGAAGCTTTCAATTGACTTTATC
>NW_024669071.1:0-408 GCF_008729295.1 Plectropomus leopardus | reverse complement strand
CATTTTTAAGACGGCTTTTTTTTTCGGCAAACTATACCTTTTTTTTTAAAAAAAAAATGCTAAATAATGAGGTTGTTGTTCTTCATTTGCCTTTATTTCCACTTTGTATACTATGACACATCTCTAACAGCTATGGTATGTCATTTTCAGCCATTTTTGCCACACGTCAAAATTTTACATTTTTGCCATACTATTGTTTGGGATTTTTTCAACATGCTAAATTCTGATGTTTTTTGGCCTTTGTTTACACTTTGTATCATATGACGCTACAAGCTATAATATGTAATTTTCAGCCATTTTTGGGAGAAGTCAGAATTTGACTTTTTGCGACATACTATAGTATTGCCTTTTTGGCCATTGTTTGGACATGCGAACGTTTTTGGCATTTTTTTGCCGTCGTTTCAACTT
>NW_024669070.1:0-889 GCF_008729295.1 Plectropomus leopardus | reverse complement strand
TAAAGGTGACTTTCTTTCTGTCTCCGTTTGTGATTGTTTTTTTTACTCTAAAGTTAAAATCAGTCCATCTGATTTGTTAATTTAAGTATTTTCTAGTACTAATACAATAACAGTGTGCAGTTTAAGAAATATGTCACTCACAAAATAACTGTTGGTATATCAGTGTGCATTTGTAAAAAAAAAAAAAAAAAATGGTTATTTTCCCCCCCTGCACCATATTGGCTTAATTATGTGGTCACATAACAAGGAAACAAAGATGATATTAGTGATTCTAAACAATTTTTTTTTTATTTTGTATTATTTATTGTTTTTTTACAAGTGCAAATGAGAATAAGACAACAGCAATCCCACCTTATGCAACCCATCAAGCTATTCAAAAAGCTAACAAGTAATCTAGCAAGAGAGAAGAAAAAAAAAATATTTTAAAAAATATATATGTCTGCTCTCTTCAACTCCATTACCAAGGTTTTTTTTAGCCAAAATGCTTTTGTTTAGGAGGTTCTGAGATTATACTGTACGAGTTTGTGAATGGATGTTTTGATTTGCTGTTAAATATGGTTCCATGCTCATTAATACAAAGTAACAGCACAATTAAACTGATGTACAAGTGGTCATTTTGTGGGTGAAGTGTTCCTCTAAATGCATGGTATGACTCTCTTGTAAAGTGCAAACAAGCACACCAGAAAGTGTTTTGCATTATTTCGTATCATTTTCATATTCAAACCATTTATTAGTCCTGTACGTGGTACTGCAAAAACCAAACGGTAGGAACTGCAACAATGTTGCTAACATGGAAAATTATTCCAATAACTATTTCTACCTTCATTTAAGTTTCTCTATCAAAATTGTAGGTTTTAAAATGCAGAAATGCTACATTATTCAACAGCAG
>NW_024669069.1:0-557 GCF_008729295.1 Plectropomus leopardus | reverse complement strand
AAGAGAAGTAGTTGGGATTTGACACCAAGAGTTGAGGGGCTTGTCACACAAATCTAGTTAGTTTGGGAGCCATAAGGACTCAAGACTGTGATGCAAATTCAGCAGCAACATGCCCGAGCAACTGGATGGAATTTTTACATTAGCTGCTGATTTTTATCAACTCAGCCTTTAACTCAAAGATGTAGCAACGTCAAGGACAATTTAAATTTTGTTTTTTTAGCCTTTGTTTAAAAAATGACTAATAAAGGGACCTTCCTCTGTATCTCATTATTACAGATTATAGTGTTGGTTTATAGATGTCAGTACATCAATCCCAGTCCAAAAAGTTTTAAGTTGTAGCTTTAAGTAATGTCAAAATAAGGGAATTAAGTCAAAGCCGTGCATCTCCTAATCATTTTTAACCACTCCACACATCTACAGGTCTCTGTTATCACTCCAGCAGTAGCAGTGAAAACATTAGTGCAAAGAATTAAAGGTTTTTATTTACAAAAAATGAAAAATGAAAAAAAAATTCAAAAATGTGGAAATTTCCATTTTTTCCACCACCTGTTCCTCAA
>NW_024669068.1:0-796 GCF_008729295.1 Plectropomus leopardus | reverse complement strand
AAGGCTGCATTTGATCCAGGTCACACCACTATGATAGTGAGCCCTTACAAAGAAGTAGTTTGACATTTTGGGAAATGCACAACCAGTTGCAAATACAGAATGTTCACTTCAGTGCTAATCCAAAAGTGAGCTTTTGAGATGCTGGTAGTTGGATTAAGTTGGTTTTGGACAGAGCCATGTTCCTCATGTTTCCAGTCTTTATGCTAAACTAAGCTATTCAGCTTCTGGCTTCAGCTTCATAGGTCGCGTACAAAGAATGTTATTAATTAACTGTTGACTGTTAACTCAGAACAGTCAGTTAAACATCTGCTTGTAGAAAACATCCAAAACCAAGCTGTTTAATGGTCCCAACAAATTCACACTGACACCAAAACAACTCAGCTCTATCATGAGATAAGATAAGATTTTATTAATCACGCAGTACAGTCAAAATAAATGTCATAAATGTCAAAAATCATTAAACCCAGTAGGTAACTTTCGTCATGTGATGCTAACAGTAAGCCCTGTGTGTGTGTGTGCAGCAGACTCTGAACGTCCCCAGTGTGAAGCATACACTCCCAGAGCAGTAGCCTAGTGTCAGGACGAACAGTGTGTGAGAGAGAGAGAGAGAGGGACAGACAGCGGAGCATGGAGTCAATTTAACACAGTTAACAGTTGGTTAACGGCTGGTTAACATGGGTCAGCTATCGATCACCAAAATATTCTAAATTAACATCCCTAGTACAGAGAAAAGAGTGCTATCTGACATACATTTTGATTTATTATATGATTACATTATTATAATCATATCATAAAT
>NW_024669067.1:0-771 GCF_008729295.1 Plectropomus leopardus | reverse complement strand
CCATGCCATTTCCTTTCCATGGTTGTCCATATAAAAGGATGTGTGCTGTCATAAATAATTTTGTGGTTTTACACCTCCATAATTAGCTTCTCCTTACCCGTGTTGCCGCTAATGACCTCCGAAAATATCTGACCTGTTAATACAGGCCTGGATCTGCTCATTTTGACGTTTTGTTGATGTAGTTAAGCGTTTTATTGTGAAAAGTAAGCGGATGTTTTAATGTTGTATCACTGTCTGATTTCCTGTCAGCTCTGGTTCATCCGGAAGTTTTTAATCCACAATTCCTCTGTGAAATCGTGGACTATCACCTCCCAGAAAGCCCTCATATGTGACCGCTCCCACGTATAAGGCCCTTGCCGTTCCATTATCGCTCACATAACACGCCTATGTCGCCCTCAGTTGGGAATAATGAGGCCAGTGTGGTGGCTGCAATAGAAATAAACCTGCTGATGTTTAGAACATCCATCGCCATGCTTCTTGGAATGTTATCGCCAGAGGAGAAGTCGCAGAATATTATTTAGTGGAAATATAGTCATTTTGTCGTTTTGCTTTATGGAAATTTCGAAAATATCGCCTTAGTTTTGTGCAAATCTGTAATGGAAACCCTGCTATTGACCACTTAATCAATACACAAAATACACAGGGACTAACCAGGGCGCTCTTTTTTCTGTCTTTCTCTCATACTCTGTCTTCTTCTCTCTCTTGCTCTCTATCTCCCCCTCTGTCTCTCTGTCTCTCTCACACACACACACACACACACACACACACACA
>NW_024669066.1:0-1507 GCF_008729295.1 Plectropomus leopardus | reverse complement strand
CTGCAAAGAAGCAGCATGAAACACTAACTTACATGTTCGGGAATGCAAAAATCTTGGAATCGGCCAACATACTTATTTCTGCTGATATCACTAAACAAGCTGTTTTTTTTATCAACAAAGTGAGCATGTGTAGAACATAAACCCTAAGTTGAAGTATTTTTCTTATTCTGCACAATGACTGAATATGACAAATACTGAAAAGTACTGTGTTTTCTGTCTACATCATGATAAAAATACGCAGAATATGATCTTTTTCTCCTTCAGAAGAGACTTGATGATAACTAAAATTAAGTGGCAAAAAAGTGGATATATCAATATCTGTATCAGCTATCAGCCAAATGAGTTGTTATATATCAGCATTTTGGATATTGGCAAAAAATCCAATATCGTGCATTACTTTTGTTTCTTCTAAACAAGTCAGACTACTACAGAAGTACATTGCATTCACTGAATTAAAGAAAATGAAACTTTATCCCATAACTATAACATTTTTTCTCATAATGAGATCCAGATATCCTAATAATAAGAAAAGACCAGTAATTATGAGAAAAGGATCTCTTATTCATTTTAAACACAAGATCAGACAGTGAATGATGCCCCTATCGTAATTAATCTGCCTTGACTTCCTTCTCAGTATGAGACACTGGGAGACATTAATGTATCTTAGAAATGAGGAAGGCATAAATATTAGCATGTAAAAACTGCGCAGACATCTGCAGACGTTGGGGTTGTTCAGGTGGAAAGCCAAGTCTGATGTGCTGGAAGTCACTCTCTTCCTGCAGTAGCAGTAAAACCTACATGGGATGCTTAATGGATATAAATTCATAGATCTGAAATGTTATCAAGCCAGTTTCGTGTTGACACATGTTTCCCCATTAAATAGTGTTTCCCACTTGTTAATGCAAACGCCTCCCTCAGTGGTTTGGGTTAGGGCCTATACAATAATTATGAGGGAGAAAGGGATGTTGCAAAATGGGCAAGGCTTTTAATCAAAAAATTAAATTAAACACTTGGGAGGGACTTGTGTTTTATTTTGGCTTAGGTGAGGGAAATACAACTTTAAATTGTTGTATTTTATATTTATTTTATATAACCTCTGAACTTCAAAGGCATGTTTTCTGTACAAATCTGCAAAATCCCAGCATTTATCATAGCCATGAAATGTAAAAACATTAGAACAAAGTTTCTGACTGTCCTTTAACAGATACTTTTTAAGGAGGATTTTTTTTTGTGTGATAACTAACGCCTTGGCTGTTTGCTAGTTGCATTGGCTCCAATACTATATACATTTGGTGTGAATACAAAAAAATGTTATTTATGGTGGTGGGAGGGAGATTGATTTAAAGTTTCAGGGAGGGTCAAGATTAAACATTATGGTTATACCTCAGAATTTTATATAGACCTATTCTACAACCCTTGCCCCGATATTAATTAAGGTTTTCAATGATGCTTGGTTAAAGGGTCAGTTGCCATCCACAATGTCAGAGGCTTCAATTACACTGTTGTT
>NW_024669065.1:0-5853 GCF_008729295.1 Plectropomus leopardus | reverse complement strand
GTGTGTGTGTGTGTGTGTGTGTGCGCGCGCGCGCGCGCGCCGACTTTCTCTCCATAGAGTTTCACTGAGTTTACATCCGGGTTTTTTCCCTAGGCAATGGGAGTCGCAGCACCGCCGTTCCTTAGGCAAAGTGAAATAAATTCGCCGCACCGACACAAAAAGTAGTCCGCTTTGAGAACACATCTCCCCGGCGCCTCGCGCCGCTGATCGGCTCGATTTAACGAACTTTATCAACAACACGCGCAAACATCGAGCTCTCGGCGGCGGCTGGCGGCGCGTTAGCTGTCGGTGTGAGTAGTTTTTGTGTCCCTTCCTCCAGCTCCGCGGCGCAGGGATCCGTGCCGTGCTGAGGCTGAGCTGAATGAGATTGAAGAAGAGTTCTTCTTGTTTTGTAGCTTCAGTTTCTCTGTTTTTTACACAAATTTACTCAAACTAAAGATAAAATACGGCAACAAAACGGAGGTCCGCGGGAGGCAGCGAGCCGGCCTGTTTGTGTGCTGTTATTCCACCGCGGATCGTCTTCTTACAGATATATATTTAATTAATCTAGAGGAGGACTGCTGCTGAGTAAGTGCACATTGGGCTTTTTAATTTCATAACTTTGATTCTCCGTGTTGTCAAACTTCACCTGGGAGCCGCCGGGAGCCGGGCCGTCGGTGTGTGTGAGCGGGCAGGTGTGTGAGCGGCCCGGTGTGTGTTCGGCGGCTCTTTCCGTGTGTTTGGCTGCTGTGTTTCTTATTCTCGGAGTTGATATTCTGGAGGACAAGGGGCCGAGATAACTTAGACCCACCAACGACGCCTGCTGCTCGGTGTCAGAAATTTAGAAAGATGGCGTCCCTGTTTTGGGGGGACTGTTTCTGTGTGAATCGTCCGCGTTTGGGGTGTGTTTTTGGGCCACATCTCCGCCGAGCAGCGCTCGGTTTTATTTATCTTTGCTGTAAGTTATCAGCGTGGCTGTTAGCGTTAGCGGCTAGCAGCGGGGCTAGCATTAGCCGCCACAGCTAACGTTATCCACTTGTTCTGTGTTACATTACAACACGGAGACATGTCGGAGCTGCGAGGGCGCTTTGGATGCTTTTTACCCGCACCGAAACACTCCGGACCCCGCTAAACCCGCGGCGTTAGCTGCTCCAGCTCCGGTGGATCCACACGGCTCACGCCGAGCATCCAGACGGCCACGGTGGCTCAATAAGACGGTTATTACACATTAATTTTCACCGCCGAAACAAAAAGAAAAAAAACCCCACAACACTTTTTCAGAAGCACTTATCGGCTCTCATCTTGAAACCCTCCATTTTACAGCTTCATTTCTTCCCTTTTCGGGGCCCTGCGTCTGCGTGCGATGCTGATGGAAGTTTATCCGGACAACTTGGTGTCCCACCCGGGGAGCAATTACTCCAATTAAGCGGCGGCGTCCACACGCAGCCGGGACGCTCTTAAATGCTCCGTTTTTCCGCTGGAGTTTGGTTTGAACAGTCAGCCCCCGCATCACCTGCGTCTGTGCACTCAGGACTGCCGTGTGACCCGCCTGCTCCCGCTCTCACAGTACCTCTGCACCGGCCCTGTAGCCTTTGGAAGTACTTGTACTTTACTGTTTCCATTTTGTGCTGCTTCATACTTGTACTCCACCAAACCTCAGTGAACATGCTGTACTCTTTACTACATGTTTATTGTCACTTTGCAGCAGTGCTGGAATGTACATATACTCTGTAGGATACTTAAACTTAATTTTGAGATACTTGTACACAACTTGAGTATTTCCTCTTTAATACTACTTTCCACAGATACCTCTTACCTTTCTAGATTTAGTTGGGAAATAATTTATTGTAGTAAGAAAGTACTTTTACACTTAAGTCTATTTTGATGTACTCCATAAGTATTTGCATTTGATACTACTTTCTGCTGTTACCTCTACTACATTTAATAGGAAACTACTTTATTTCTCCTGGTCAGAAAGTACTTTTACCCAAGTCTTCTACTTATTTTCTCTTTGATGTACTTGTTGATAACTTAACTAAGGAATATTTCCATTATCTTATACTTTCTTTTGATACTTTTCTTCTATATACCTTACTGTACATTTACTCTGTAGGATACATAAGTATCATTTTGTGGTACTTTGATGTAGCTTGAGTATTTCTGTTTGATACTATTGTCTTCTGATACTTATAGTCTTCTATATTTAGTGGGGAATCACTTTCTGTCTGTTAGTCAGAGAGTACTTTTACACAAGTCCTTGACTTAAGTACTTGTACATAACACGACTGTTTCCATTTAATGCTACATTCTACTGATACTTCTTTAAGTTTATTTTACTTTGTTTCTCTTCCTGAGAAAGTACGTCTACACAATTCCCATAGTCTACTTCAGTTTCATTTTGTGGTACTTGTACATAACTTAAGGATATCTTTTTCAGTACTACTGTCTGTTCTAATACTTACACCCTTTTACATTTAATAGGTAAATACTTCCTTACTCTTCATCAGAAAGTACTTTTACACAAGTCCCATGTCATTCTTCGGTACTTCTACTTTAGTATTTCCATTATGTCCCACTTCATACATACCAAACCTCAGTGAACATGTTGTACTTTTTACTACATGTTTATTGTTACTCTATAGGGTACTTAAATACGATTTTGTGGTACTTGTATACAACTTAAGCATTTCCATTTTAATACTACTTTCTGCTAAGAAATCTAATGAATTTAAGTTTTCTCAGTCAGAAAGTACTTTTACTTAAATCCTGTACTCACTGTCCTTTTGAAGTACTTATGCATAATGTTATTGTGGAGTATTTCCATTTTATGCTACTTCATACTTTTACTCTACTATGTTTAATAGGAAATACTCTCTTTCTCTTAGTTGTAAAGTAGTTTTAGGCAAGTTCTGTTCTGAAGTATCACTTTGAGGTACCGGTACTTCACTATTTAACCATTTTGTACTGCTTCATACTTGTATTTCATCAAACCTCAGGGAACATGTTGTACTTTTTACTTCATGTTCATTGTCACTTTTCAGCAGTGCTGGAATGTACATGTACTCTGTGGGATACATATGTGTGATTTTGGGTATTTGTACATAACTTGAGTACTGCTGTTTGATCCAAAGTTCTATTGGTACCTCTACTTAATTTAAAAGGAAAGTACTTACCTGCTTGAGTTCCATTTTGAGGTACTTGTACATAGCATGAGTATATCTTTTTTAGTACTACTGTCTATACTAACACATACACCCTTCTTCATTTAGAAGTAAGTACTTTCTTTTTCTTAGTCAGAAAGTACTTTTGCACAAGTCCTTCGCTGAAGTTTTACTTTGAGGTACCTGTACTTTATTATTTCTGCTGCTTCATACTTCTACTCCACCAAACCTCAGTCATCAGCGAGGCCTACTTTTGTTAATTTTGTCACTTTCAGCAGTGCAGGAAAGTATATTTACTCTGTAGGACACTAACGTATCATTTTGAGGTACTTGTACATGACTTAAGTATTTCTATTTGATCCAATTTTCTCTTCAGACCTTTACTGAATTTAATTGGAGAATACTTTTTCTTCTCATTGTTAGAAAGTATTTTTACCCAAACCATGTACCTAAGTATCTTTTTAGGTACTTGAGTATTTACATCTTCTTCTTTCTAATGATACACTTTACTGCATTTCACAGTGTAATATATTTTTTACTTCACTACCTTTATTTACATTTGTTTAATTACTGTGTAGTTACTGCTCAGATCAAAGTTTTGCTTTCATCCTGGAGGCTACTCAAATTTAAGTACTTGTACACAACTTTTCTCGGAAAATGCTTTTTTTCCTCACCATTAAGTACTTTTACACAAGTTCTGTATTGAAGTTTTCTTTTGAGGTACTTGCACTTGCGTATTTCCATTTTCTGCTGCTTTATACTTCTACTTTACTACTACTCAGTAAAAGTTTTATTCTACATTTATTGTTACTTTTCAGGAGTATTGGTATGTAACTCAGTAAACTCTACTCAAGTACATTTTTAGGTACTTGAACTGCATTTCAGAGTTTATGCTTCATCATACTTCTACTGCGCTACTTTTCAGGAAAATGTGCTTTTTAATTATAACTTTAGTTACTCTGCAGAACAAAATCTCCTCTAATGAATGATGTGTTGTTATAGATTAAAGTACCCGGCAGTATGTAAAGTTACTAAAATGAGCTCAACACCTAAAAAATATATATTTCTAAAGTGGTCCTCGATGGACAGAGTTACTGTCTCTGTCTAACTTTACAAACCAATACATGGAAGTTTTAAAAAAGTAGAGCAATGATTATATCAGTATTTCTTATTGTATTATATCAAAATAAACCACTCCCAAACCCCCAAAAACAAACTATAAAAAGAGACAGAGGAATATTACATAATTACTATGCATTAGTATCAATTTTAGGTACTTTTAGAGTATTTTCTCTTTTCATCCTTAATACTTATAAACTGCTCCTCAAACTTATGACATTTAATATCTTTTTTTTTTTTTAGATTTTTTATTCTTTTATATCTTGTTATTCACCGCCCATCTTTTGATTGTCTGATCTGGTCTTTTTTTAAATTTTGTGCTGCATTTTTTTATGGCGAACGCTTTCAGCTGCACCCCTTGTATGAAAAGTGCTCTATAAATAAAATTACTACTACTACTACTACTACTACTACTACTACTACTACTACTACTACTAATGATAATAATAATAATAATAATAATAATGATGATAATAATATAATAATAATAAATATTGTTAGTATAACTTATTGAAGTTGTTTCCGACCTTCTTTTTTTTCTTCAGAAGCTCCTCAAATACAAGTCCCATGTTTTTGGTAATACTTGTGTACTTTTACTTCTTTCTACTTTTACTTGTTGAGACTTAAACTACATGAAGCTGATAATAGTTGAGCACTTTCACTGCTTATTAAGTACTTTCACTTTTGATACTGAAGTTGATAATTCTTGTGTGCTTTTACTCTTTGTACTATGTGTTATGCTGTAAAAAAGTTGAAAACTAAATACGATTAAAAAGGTAAAAGTCCCGCTATAGTAAGCAGAGAGTAGAATTGAATGTAAATTAGGGCTGAAAGAAGGAATTATTTGTTTTTATTTATTCATTTTTAATTATGATGGTATCATAACAGAATTAACGTGATGAGTTTGAGGTTCAACTTATTTATCTATTAAAAATAGAAAATAACAGTCTCCACATAGAAATCAACCAACACTGGTTTAAAAACAAACAAACAAACAAACAAACAGAAAATAAAGATCCATAAAAAAAACAAAAAAAAAACATAAAAGTGAGTAGAAAACTTGTACTTTAGTCTGTGTGGAAACTTACTTCTGTTTGAGGAGAAAATGTCTATTTTAGTTTCTGGGTGATTATAAACTTCATTCCAAGAAAACTTGAGTTAAATATTTGACGCTGAGTGTTATTGATGTTTAGTTCAGAGTCGGACAAATGCAGAGTCGAAAAGTTTGTTTTTCAATCAAAGTGTCAGGCCGAGTTTGTAACCAGGTGTGTTTGCTGTGTTTCACAGGGCAGCACAGAGGGGTGGAGTCCAGTCCCACAGCCAGGTGGTGAGTCATGTCTCATCATTTTTTTATTTATTGCCACAGAAGATTAAATAAAAGCAGATAGATAATAAGAAACATGACAAGAGAAGTGAAGAAACGCGAAGGTGCTTATAGTAAAACTAATTTCCAGCCTGGTTAGTTTAATAAAACAGTGATGCTCAGTCTGTTTATAGCTGTATTATAATAATGTTTGTGTTCACTGAGAGTTATTTAATAATTCTGACGACTTTCTGTGTTTCAGTTAAACTAAAAAATAAAGTGTTTTGTTCT
>NW_024669064.1:0-631 GCF_008729295.1 Plectropomus leopardus | reverse complement strand
GCAAAGTCTGGATGGATTTGCAGAGCGTCTAACGAGGCAAAACAAAACAAAAAAGTTGCCATCACAAGAAGCTTTCATCAGCGTGGACATATATTCATGAGTGAAACGCACGCTGAAAGGATGTACTAAACAAGAGGATGTTTTAAAGGCCCAACTGTAGCAAATATGTAGATTGTAATACTCCAGATCACACGTCTGTATAGCTTCAATGCATAGATGTGGATTACTAAAGGGCCTATTGGGGACACGCCCAGGGGCCCAAAGTGTCAGCAGCCCCCTGGCCTTTCTGTGCAAAATGCCAAATGTGAAACAGGTGCTGAACATAACAGATTTAAAATGACCACAAAGAGACACAGGATCACAAAGAGATGCACAAGAACTACAAAGTGACACAAAACAACCACAAGGAGACATAAAACAACTACAAAGAGACATGAATTGACACCGAAGCACCACAAAACAACCAAAGAAATTAAGCAAAATAACAAGGGGACACAAAACAACTAGAAGCAGAAATATAATGACCAAGTGACACAAAACATCTACAAAGAGAATAACCTCACAGAAACACAAAAAGCCCACAAAGAGATGTAAAGGACCTGAAAAGAGACAAAACAACTAAAAATAAAGA
>NW_024669063.1:0-453 GCF_008729295.1 Plectropomus leopardus | reverse complement strand
CCGACGCTCTCCTCAAACTTCTGACGACGTTATTTTACAGGTTTATGGAACAGGACTCCAGACTTTTCCAGGTTTTCCATGACGGTTTGAACCCCGAGCACAGCTGGCCTCTTTGAGTTTCAGCGTGTGTGTCGACGTATTTCAGCATTTTATATTTTTCACACATTTCAGTCTCTGCATCGGTCAAACTGGTCAAACTGGTCAAACTGGGTCAGAGCTCAGAGTTTGAGGTCTTACTGGTGCAGGCGGCGTGCAGAGGGTCCGAGTCGGCTCGATGGTGCCCGGGGTCACACAGGCAGAAGGCGGAGCCTGGGATCCGAGTGTTGCTATTGGCCGGACAGACGCTGCAGCCTGCTGGACCTGAGCCCGCCTTAAACTGACCCGCCGGACACGCTGCGGAGACACACACACACACACAGAGTTACACACACAGATACAGACACACACACACAC
>NW_024669062.1:0-681 GCF_008729295.1 Plectropomus leopardus | reverse complement strand
TAACCTGCTAAATGTTATCCATATTTGTCTCAACTTGGATTTTTAATAGTAATGGTGTAATTGGTGCCAGAAGAAGTTACTACACAAGTTGTATTTTCCTGACCTTTGAATGTACTCTCCCTTTTCATTTGGGGTTTTTGTTTACATTATGCATATCACAAGAGAAGTGGTGGGGTTTTAGAAAAAAGTGAATCCGTGTAAAGGAGGTAGTGCCAATGGGATGTTGTTATTTGATCAAACGTTATCGTAGTAATTGATAACATGACTCATCGGTTGATGATTCCATCAACAAGCCGAAGATTATGGGTACAACACTTGAAAAAACACAAGCATATGATGAGATGTGCACAGATTCATGGCTGTTTCTAATTGTGATTTAGGAATTAGTTTTGTATGGGTAAAGAAATAACAATTCTACAACTTATTTTGGATTGTAAACAGGATTGTGTCTAATTGTTTATGCAGCCTTGTGAAAACTTAAACAGACTTCATTGCAACCTTAAAGGGATACTTTGCAGATTTTCAACCAGCTTTGTGTCATAACAGTGTGTGTTAATAACCTGTGTTAAACTACCCTACCGTGTTTTGCCTGCGCCTAGATCTCCCAGGTCATCTCCTCAAATCTGGAAGGATTTTCGCTGGCTTTATGGCTGTTGCTCAAACTACAGATTGTACAGATGC
>NW_024669061.1:0-464 GCF_008729295.1 Plectropomus leopardus | reverse complement strand
TTCAGAGCGCCGTTCTCCGCCAGGACGTCGGCTGTTGGTGCAACACGTCAGTAATCAATCAACTGATCAACCAACTAATCCATCAACTGATCAATCGATCGATAGATAAACTGATCAATTAACTGACTGACAAACTGATTGATTCACTCAGTCTACTCAATCACTTGATGGATCATTTATTAAATGACCCATCAAGTGATTGATTAACTGATCCATGAACTGACCAATCGATCAGTCAGCTGACGGATCATTGATCGATCAGCTGATGGATCATTGATCAGTCAGCTGATGGATCATTGATCGATCAGCTGATGGATCATTGATCGATCAGCTGAATGATCCATCAGCTGATGGATCATTGATCAGTCAGCTGAATGATCGATCAGCTGATGGATCATTGATCAATCAGCTGACGGCTCATTGATCTGATCAAGGAATCCATAATCAATTAATCCAGTAATCAA
>NW_024669060.1:0-354 GCF_008729295.1 Plectropomus leopardus | reverse complement strand
TAAATAACAATAACAAGCGAACAGAGATCATTGGTTCATATGATTATGAGAGTGAAAGACAAAATCTTACAGGATTTTGGTTCTTGCTTTCCTAAAGTTCCAGGTTTTCTTTTTCAACAGAGACCTCAGGAGGAATCTGTGCAGAAACCCTGATGGAGACCGAGCTCCCTGGTGTTACACTATAGACCCCAGTGTCCGCTGGGAGTACTGCAACCTGGAACAATGTACTCCTCAAACACCCTCTACTGTGACTCCACCACCAAAAGGTAAAATAGTCAACTTTTTGGAAATGCGTTTGTCACATTCTGATTTGTTTTATGATTTATTTGCTCATCTTGCCTCTGCTTTTGCTGC
>NW_024669058.1:0-476 GCF_008729295.1 Plectropomus leopardus | reverse complement strand
CCGCTCACCGCCGTGACCTCCGTCACCTCCGGTCCCGGATCAGACCGTGTGTGTCGGTTTCTCGGGCTGCACGTCCTCGTAACATCTGTAACAGCTGGTTTACTCCCGTTGAACGGCGGTTTACCAAAACTGGTCCGTCACAGCTGCCCCCCTCCTGGGCTGCAGCTGTTACTCAGGTATTTTCTGAGCGATGATGGCGGTCAGACGGGATTTCCTCGCTCTTCAAACACTGATACAATCTACGTAACGTTAGATAATCACCGACCGTTAGTGTGAACATAACTAACGGTTTAGAAAAGCTGTGAGGTTGAGAGACACATGCAGAGTTAAAAGTCCCAGTGATGTTGTACTGTATATCAGCACTCATGGACTTCCTCTCGACCAATCAGATTCTTTGTTTGGAACCAGCTGATGTATAATGACCTTTATTCATGTAATACAGCCCCGCTTGAAAAATACAGAACTGTCCCTTTAAG
>NW_024669057.1:0-319 GCF_008729295.1 Plectropomus leopardus | reverse complement strand
GAAGTAGAAAATAATATTAACGCATGTGATTTTTTAAAGCTTGAGTTGAAAAGTGCATTTTGAGTGTTTAGTATTAAAGTAATATTAAAGTGGGCCCTAAGGGTTAACTATTTACTGCAGCTTGGTATTATGGAAAATAATGATGATATAACAGTCACTTTTTTTGCCAGAGTGAGGGGCCTTACATGAACCGCTCTGTCTGCAGGTTTGCTGTTGAACAGTCTCTCTCGTCAATCAGCAGCCGTGCTGTCTGACTGTTTGTCTTGTCGAGGAGTTGGCCCTGAAAAGCCCTCTGTAAGTTTGTTTGATGAGTAATGCT
>NW_024669056.1:0-296 GCF_008729295.1 Plectropomus leopardus | reverse complement strand
GTTTAAAATAATAAAATTAATTAAATATTCAAAAGCACGTCGATGCTTGTTCGTCCTCCCACAATGCTTTGTGGCTATGATGTCATAACAGTCATCATACAGCTGCTCTTTATTTCTGCGCCTTTTCTTTTTTCTTTTTTCACAATATCACATCATAAAAGAGCCCAAATTTTAACCCCAGATGTTTTTTATTCTTCACTTTTTCACTTACACAGACTGAAGATCAGCTCTGATTTTGAGTTCATTTTCTCACAAACAAACAAACAAACAAACAAACAAACAAACAAACAAACAAA
>NW_024669055.1:0-894 GCF_008729295.1 Plectropomus leopardus | reverse complement strand
TTACTGATCAGTTGACTAATCATTTCTGTTCATGTCTGTATTTATGGTGCTTTTTACCTTTACCTATTAGGAATGTGCCCGATTAGTTGAACTGTTGATTAAACTATGCTCCCTTTACAAGTTGGCTCCAGAAATTCTAGTCGTGTTTAAAATGTGATTTACTTTCTACTAATTAAGGTTAATGATTTCTCTTGTAATACATACCACATTTTTTTGACTCTATAGATTAAATAGTGCTCAGTTTTGACTGTTTTTCAAGTGTTTTCTACTTTTAGAGCAGTTGACTAGTCTCATTTAAACTTCTGTTCAAACAACAAAGAAATTATGTTAGGAACTTCCCTCCCGCCAAGGAGGTCATGTTGTTGGTGTCGTTTATACCTTTGTTTGTCAGCTGTACTGTCTGATGGGCCAACGTAAAACATATTACATCTTAAAGCGGATCCAAATCTTGGAGCAGTTGTACAAATTATTTTTCACTTTTGTTAACATTGCAAGATACACGATTGGCCTTTGGTGGAGGTCTGCACTCCTTCAGTGTCCCTCTAGTTAACATTTACACTAACTTTTCCATCTTGGTCAAGCACAAAAACTAATATAACTTGTTAAAAAATTGTTTTATACTTATACTTAGGTTTTTTTTATCCACAAAATTAAAATAAATGGACATACACCGTATGAGTACAGCACTAACTTCAACCCCTTTTCTGGATTTTGCCACATTTTATTCTTTTTTATGCTGCTCCATACTCTTCCTCACATGATTTATTGCAGCCTTGTCATTTGTTGATGCTGCTAAGAGAGGAGTTAGGTGCAGATAACGAAGTTTGTGTCAGCTGCACAAATAAAGAGTCATATTTTGAATATACACTCTCTGTTTCCCTGTTACTGCACTCT
>NW_024669054.1:0-1064 GCF_008729295.1 Plectropomus leopardus | reverse complement strand
AAGTTTTATGCCTTTTTCTATCATTTCCACTTTGTCTAATATGACACCTCTCTACAAGCTGTAATATGTTGTTTTTAGCCATTTTCACGACATGTCAAAATTTGACTTTTTTCGACATGCTATACTATTGCCTTTTTGGCCAGGTTTTCGACATGCTCAATTATGAAGTTTTATGCCTTTTTTTTGTCCTATATTTCCACTTTGTATGATATGACTAGTGCACTAGACCAATCAGTGTCTGACAACTGAAGTTCAAAATGCTCAGGTGTCACATGACACATGGAGGCTTCGAATAGTTCCCGGAAGTGTCTGGTGGGCCATTTGAATACATTATACGGAGAGACAAAACTCTGATTTTCACTAAATAGCAGTCAATAACCGCATTGATTTACAATATACACGAAGCGCATTGTATGTAGTTTTATTATTATATTGTTTTTTATAGTAAAACATGCTTATATTTGAAGATTAATGTTAATAGCCAGGTTTAGCTTAGACTGATTAATGTCACACTTGAGAGATTCACACATTTCAGCAGCTCAAGAGTCAGAGGCAACAGAAAAAAAGTGACTGAGTGCTAAATAGGGGTTAAATATGATTAAAATACAAAAAAGTTAAATATATTTTAAAATGCAAAATGTGTGTTTTATATATCTTTGTCTTTCTACTGACTTACTGCAATTAATTAATTTCATTAAAATCTAATAAACTCAGAAACATAAATAGCACATTAAGCAGTTGGTATATGTCATTCTTTTGTGGTGTCCTCTCAGATAATCTCCACCATGCTTTGCTGTGCTGCACGGGGACGATCCAGGTGTGAAGAGAAAGGCACGCTGACACGCAGATGATGAAAATGTTGTTGAGTAATACCAGCAGAAGTAGTCATACACTCACCACAGAGTACAACTACAAAAAATATGTGAGGTCATCACTTTCATTTCATCATTTAATGTTATTTTTGGCTGTTTTTGCAACATCCTTTGCTATGGCGTGTCTTGGCACGCTATTTTACGTGGTTTAAAGTGGTTTTCAGCAGTTTTTTGAAAATGGCATTTTTTGAC
>NW_024669053.1:0-453 GCF_008729295.1 Plectropomus leopardus | reverse complement strand
AAAATATTTCCTGGGAATAAATGTAAAAGCACAGGATGGAAAAATAAATGAATCAAGGTCAGTCAGAAAGGGATTTATATTCCTTTAGAATTAAAAAAAATTCATGTATTGATCAAAGAATTAGGTCAGCTATGATTTTTTCAGGAATTGTGATTGATTTTTAATTTTGTGTATTGCCAAATTTGTTTATGTCTTATGGATTGTGTATAGGTGTGTATGACTGTATGTGTATGGACCCCAGAAAAAATAGCCAAAATAAATTTAAAAATTTTTTTAAAAAAAAGTGATTTCACACAGAACATATTAACCCATCGACACCTGCGTAAAATTGGCTTGATTTTTCCAAAAATATGGAAAAAGGCAAAGAGCAACTTAACAAGAAATTATACAAGAATTAGTTTAAAAGAAGTTACAAGAAATTTACCTTAAAATTATTTTAAAAAGAAAAGAAAA
>NW_024669052.1:0-567 GCF_008729295.1 Plectropomus leopardus | reverse complement strand
CTCTCCCTGCTGTAAATACGGGATGTCGGCCATGATCAGATGAGGCCCAAATAGAGCGCGACCGCTCAGCTTGTGTTTGCTGTTACGTCTAAGTGTAAAAGTTCTCAGACAATAGAATAAGACAGAGAGTGTTTGTGGGTGGAAATTTACAGTGTGTTGCAAATGACATACTTCCTCATATAGGAAGGCAGCTGGTAAGTACTTTTCCTTCATTAGTCATTTTGTAGAGACAAGTGCAGTCATGATTATGCTGAAACTCTAACACTAATGTGATGTTGACATAACAGCATCTGGCACACTTCCTACTTGTGTTATTCCAAACAACAAGTCACCTCTATCCCCCAAAATGTCACTCAAATGAATATGTTTTAACCAGAAAGAGACTCAAATAATCACAAAGATAAACAAAATGACAAGACACCAACATACTGTACCTCAAATAAAAACATTGGCCTTTAAAGAAATACAAACAACAGCAAAGACATGCAAAGGAACTACAAAGAGACACAAAACAACCAAAAATATGGACACAAATATACCTCAAAAAGACAAAAACATCATTTAAAA
>NW_024669051.1:0-353 GCF_008729295.1 Plectropomus leopardus | reverse complement strand
CGTCTGGGGCTAGTGGTGAGGCAGCGTATCTCTGCTCATCCTAACATCTTAACGCCAAGTAAAAGGGATGAAACACTTTCTCTATTTTCACCAGAAAACCCCAGGATGAAGGAGTTTTCTCCAGACGCCGGATCCTCTGATAGGTTGATCAGCGTTGCACTGAGCTCTCTGGAGAGCAGCGCAGAGCCTTGGGCTGTACCAGAGCTGCTGTGTAGTCTGTCTGTTTCCTCTTCTCCCTGCTGATCCTGATCCCTTTGTAATCCACCCGCACCCAAACACAGCTGAAGGCCTGAGACTCTACAGTACACAGCGAGCGCAGACACACACATAAACACACAACCACACAGAGACAC
>NW_024669050.1:0-372 GCF_008729295.1 Plectropomus leopardus | reverse complement strand
CTGCCTCCGCAGATCTTCAATGAGGATCGCTACTGTGGGGTATGATGGATGTTTGTTTATAATGGGCTACCATTCATTAGGATAGCTTTATGCACTTGGAGACAGCATTTTGGGAACCAATTTTAGTTTGTTTACTTGGAGAAAACAAATCTTATAGGATTAGGACTCCATTTTGATGGACTATAAGATACAATCTGTTTAATCAAGGTTCGCAGCCGAGTGTGAAGCAGCTGGGATGAGAATCAGCACCTCCAAATCCGAGACCATGGTTCTCAGCAGGAAAAGGGTGGCGTGCCCCCTCCGGATCGGGGACAAATACCTGCCCCAAGTGGAGGAGTTTAAGTACCTCGGGGTCTTGTTCACAAGTGAGGG
>NW_024669049.1:0-639 GCF_008729295.1 Plectropomus leopardus | reverse complement strand
TTGTTGCTCAGTGAGCTCATATTGCTAAAAATGTTTTCCCTGTAAAATTTTTTTTATATATTTATTTTTTTACAATTTTTAAACACCACCCTGGTTTTATGAGCGGGTTGTGAAGTGTCTGATGTTGAGGCTGAAATCCGTCATGGTGTTCGGTGACTTTTGTCGTCATCCTGCCAACTGCTGTCTTTTCTTTATTGTCTGCAACATTTAAATTGACATTTTAATGTCTTTCATTTTTTTTTTTAAAAAATTGCATCAACTTTAAGTGTTTTTTGTTTTAAATTTTAAAAGTAACACAAAAGCACAAATTGTTGATGATGCACTAGATGGTGCTGTGAGGATCAGTCTATGTAATTAATTAGGAAGCTGATATCATCTTCGTGTCCCCTTTTCGGCGGATTTTTCCGCTGCTGCAGGTAATTTTGTCATCTTGTAACATATTAATTGTGTGAGTAGGCTATATTAAAAACCGCCAAACTGCGGCACAAGCACTGGCACCTCCCGGCACCTCCACCAAACCGCGGCACACGCACTGGCACCTCCCGGCACCTCCGCCAAACCGCGGCACACGCACTGGCACCTCGCGGCACCTCCTGGCACCTCCCGGCACGTCTCGGCAACCAGTGGCATCTGCTGCGA
>NW_024669048.1:0-418 GCF_008729295.1 Plectropomus leopardus | reverse complement strand
AAAAAAAACGACATTTGAAGGAGCGGCGGGTAGGATTTAGGAGTGGCGGGGCGCCACTCCTAAATGAGTGTAGAGGAAACACTGAATGTCCTTCACAAGGGGAACTTATCAGGTGAAATCTCCAATATGTTGTACATTTTTCTACTACAACTACACTGTTGAAATTTACAAATGACATATTCTCTTCCTTTGATCAAAACCAGTTTGTGGGATCCATTTTTCTTGATTTATCCAAAGCATTTTATCTGGTCGGTCAATATCTGCTCCTTGATAAACTTTATGCACTAGGTCTCAATACTAATGCTGTTCTGTGGTTTTACTCAAATACCTCATAACAGGCAACAATATGTTCTTTTTAATGGTGCTCAGTCGGATAAATGCATGACCGAAAAAGGGGTACCGCAAGGTTCTACCCTTG
>NW_024669047.1:0-355 GCF_008729295.1 Plectropomus leopardus | reverse complement strand
CACAGCTATTACTAAAAAGATTTGGGGTCTAGATACATATGCACAGATATGTGTACAGGTCCAAAGAGTACTATAATAAAAGTGTTTAGTGGAAACATGGCTGACTCTGCCTAAAGGATATTTACACCAGGAGCTGCAACAAAAAGGCCAAGAGTATCATTTAAGATCCCAACCACCCAGATAGTGGCATTTTGCGACAGGCGGGGTACACCATGGACAGGTCACCAGACTATCACAGACTGACACATAAAGTCAGACAACCATTCATGCTCAAATTCACACCTACGCCCATTTAGAGTCACCAATATACCTGCATGTCTTTGAACTGTGGAAGGAAGCTGGAGATCCCGCAGAA
>NW_024669046.1:0-200 GCF_008729295.1 Plectropomus leopardus | reverse complement strand
AGAGTTGAACTGAGCGGCTGTGACCGCAGAGCGCCCCCTGCCGGCTCTGTGTACTCTCAAAAGTCTCTGTTAAAAGAAAAAGTCATGTGTTCATTTTTTTTCTTTCAAGGAATTAGTAAAAGATGACAAAGAAAATGACCTGAAAATTAGTAGAAATAAAAGTATAATCATTTCAATTTTGAATGTAAAATTACGTGTCA
>NW_024669045.1:0-570 GCF_008729295.1 Plectropomus leopardus | reverse complement strand
GGATCAGACTGCTGACTGGAGGAAACGCAGGAAATGGGTGTGTTGGTCAAGTATTGAGGGAATAATCATTAGTGTGTTGCTACTAGATCATCATTTGTTCTGGTACTATTTGCCAACCCTTTAGAACAGTGCAGATTAAGATAAGTGATCTATACAAGTATCCTTTTACCAGTAGTAGTAGTAGTAGTAGTAGTAGTAGTAGTAGTAGTAGTGGTGTTTATCTAAGTAGCAATAGTAATATGTTGCAAAAGGGAAAGTCCAACATAAGAGATTAATAACAGCAAGAAGCAATCGCCTTTGAAGAGTGAAGGTCTTAATTATAAGAAATTACACTCCAGACTTTCACCCATGAGCTTTTGTTTGTGTCCCATGTGATACCAAATGTAAACTGAGCCATTTTAATAACAACTTAGTGTATTAGTATGCACAGCTGAGTAACAAACATGCTTTAGTTGCCTAAACTTAAGGGAGAAAAAGACTTAAGAAAAAAAGACTCTATGCATGTAACAAACATATATGTTTGTAGTCTTTTTGAACTCTGTTTCATGTTAATAATACATTCTTTCACTG
>NW_024669044.1:0-631 GCF_008729295.1 Plectropomus leopardus | reverse complement strand
GGGGGTGTGGGGGATCCTCCTCCGGCTCTTTTTTTGATCAACAGGCTCTATTTTGATGCTGTTTTATGTCTCCGACACCTTATGGAGACTAAAAGGACGAAAACTGTTCACAGAGTCCATCACTTTATTTTTATTGTGAATACGAAAATGTTTGGGGGCCACTCAGCACTCTATCAGGGGCCAGATTTATTCATTTCAGTGATGTTTTCTCCTGAATATTGTGTGTTTAGTGAAACATGCAGCATGTATCCTGCAGAGCCGTCTGTCGGCTCGACTCCTCACTTCACTTCAGCTCAAAGCGTTTGAAAATCCCTGAGTGTGTAAATCTCGCTGCAGTGATGCACCGCGAGTGTATTATTACACTTCAAACACCTAAAGCCAGTTCCTCTTCTCTGTTTTCATCAGTTCCTCTCAGACTTCCCTGAGTCTGCGTTACAGACTGTGTTCGTTAGGACAAAAGCAGAAGAAGAAAATAAAAAAATAAAAGAAGCTGCTGCAGACAGAAAACAGATATTTGACTCCTCCGCGTGCTGCTGCTGCAGCGACGGAGAGGAGGAGGTGATGGGGAGGACAGGAAGTGAGGAGGAGGAGGAGGAGGAGGAGGATACTCCGACAACAACACACAGCTTAT
>NW_024669043.1:0-1217 GCF_008729295.1 Plectropomus leopardus | reverse complement strand
AGTATGCAGTATGCAGTATGTAGTATGTAGTAGGTAGTATGCAGTATGCGGTATGTAGTAGGTAGTATGTAATAGGTGGTATGCAGTATGTCGTATGTCGTATGTAGTATGCACTGTTTCCCACAATGCATCACACAGCTGCACAGACCTAACCCACCAGACGGGGTCCTTGGTTTGTCCCGGTGTTACACTTTATTAATTTGGCCAAAATCATATTTTAATCTCATAAGGACATTTACAGTACTTTTACCAGGCACATACACATACCGATGTCTGCTAATAAGAGTACAATTACACAGGAGACATGAGCGGATTATTCTTTATTTTCTAAATATTATTTTTTGTCTTTTCCTTCCTTTATTATAGCGCAGTTAGAGACCGACAGACACGAGAGACAGAACGGGGACGACACAGCAAAGGACCAAAACCCAGAATCGAACCCGGACCACTGCTAAAAACTAAACATGTACGGGGCGCACGCTGTATCACTGAGCCAGAGGCCGCCCGATGTGAGCGAATTTTAACCAGCATGCGAGCTCGGGCGTTCACGTGAACAACATCCAGTCAGAGCGTTTAAAGGGACAGTCCGTGTGACTGATGCAGAACAAAGAGTCCGTGTCCCGAAAAAAGATACATGAATACTGGGCGAACTCGTAACAGTGGAATTTAAACTCTTATACGAGACTTAGAAATTAAGGTGATATTAAATCGGCTTCATTGAGCGGCTGCAAAAGAAATAAACCGACCAATATTTTGGACATCTGTTGCCATGGTTCCTGGGATTGTTACCGTGAGAAGAAAGATCACATCGAAATTTAGAAAATATCACTTAAGTTTTGCGCAAATCTGTAATGTAACCCACCTAGAGAGACAGACAAGCACACACACAGACAGACAGACAGCGACAGACAGAGAGACAGACAGAAAGACGGACAGAGAGGCACAGACAGACAGACACCCGCAGAGAGATAGACAGACACACAAAAAGACACAGAGAGAGGGACAGAGAGACACAGAGACAGACAAGACAGAAAGACACAAACAAACAGAGAGAGACATACAGAAACACAGACAGACAAAGAAAGACTCAGACCTTGCTGGTCAGGTGATGCACTATGTGACACCAGAGCAGAGACGGCCGGGAAGGTGATGGAGGACATGGCTGCTACAGTTCCTGCTGCCCACATCATCCTGAAACACACACACACGCACAAAAC
>NW_024669042.1:0-537 GCF_008729295.1 Plectropomus leopardus | reverse complement strand
TCTGTGTGTGTGTGTGTGTGTGTGTGTCTGTGTGTGTGTGTGTATGTGTGTGTGTGTGTGTGTCTGTCTTCAGGACTTTGTGTTGTTGAGGTAGACTGAGACCAAATTCTCCTTTGATTCGTTCTGACGACATGTCTTACTGTTGATTGTTGTTGGTTCATTTGGATTGGCTCAGTTAGGTTTCTATAAATATCTGTGTCAGTAGCTGACTGTTAAATGAATGCATCATTGTCCCGCTGTTAGATTTCCATTTTTATCAGCCACAGATATGTCCATTACATTTGTTTTTTTTACCTTTTACTCCTCTTTCTTTATAAGCCAAATTAGCCCTTTTTGATAAAGGTACAAGTCTCTTAAAAATGTAGGCCTGTGTAGTCAATGTTTTGTTTTAAGGGAATTGCCCTTGATATACTTCAGATCATGGAAGTCAGTTATTTAATACATGTATTTCTCACTTATGTGTTCCATTAACGCTTACAAAGATATGGTGGGTCATATTTACTTTTGATGATCATCAAGGCTGGAAGTTTAACTCAT
>NW_024669041.1:0-584 GCF_008729295.1 Plectropomus leopardus | reverse complement strand
CCACTTTTGCGAAATGACAGGAGGCCTGGGGCCAGTCGCAGCAGCCCTAGACATTTTTCTAGGTTTCAAGGACATTTTGTAGGAATTCAGGAAGTTTCTAAATTTTTAAGACATTTCTAGGATTTTGTGATGTTTTAAAAATGTTAGGACATTTTTGGGATTTTAGGATTTTTCTATGATTTTAGGATATCTCAATTATTTTGAGACATTTCTAGGATTTTAGATCATTTAAAAAATTAGGACATTTCTGGGACTTTGGGATGTTTTCAAGATTTTACAATGTTTTTATCATTTTAGCACATTCGTGGGATTTTAGGACATTTCTATGATTTTAGGATACTTCTACGGATTGAGGGAGTTTTCAGGATTTTTTGGATATTTCTCAAATTTTAAGACGTTTTTCAAATTTTGTGAAATTTCTAGGATGTTTAAGACATTTCTCAGATTTTAGGACATGAGGGGCTTGGCTAGGATGATGTCAGAGTGAAGGGGGGTTCTCCACTGGCACTTCTGTTGATAAACAAGCTCTATTCTGATGCTGTTTTATGCACTCTGGCATTTTATGTATACTAAAAATACAAATA
>NW_024669040.1:0-587 GCF_008729295.1 Plectropomus leopardus | reverse complement strand
TAAAAATAAATATACAAGTGTTGGGAGGTGGAAAGAGAGTGCAATTAAAAATAGCAATCACATTTCATGGATAGTTGAAAAGGCTACTGGATAGCTTTGGGAGACAAAGCAAGAAGGAACGAAACAAAAATGATTTAATATTTAAACACAATATCAACATTTCACCTTTGAATATCATGATTATCACAGTATATTGCAACACCCCTAATCAGAACATACTAGTAACATTGCGTATTCATTCTTGAGTTTTAAAATACAGTTAGTTTATATCTGCAACTGTCCAACACAAAGGTTTTTAAATGTTACAAAACTGAGCAAAACTTTGTGTTGCCATCCATCCATCCATTTTCTTCCGCTTATCTGGGGTCGGGTCGCGGGGGCAGCAGCCTAAGCAGGGAAGCCCAGACTTCCCTCTCCCTGGCCACTGCGTCCAGCCCTTCCCGGGGGACCCCGAGGCGTTCCCAGGCCAGCTGTGAGATATAGTCTCTCCAGCGTGTCCTGGGTCTTCCCCGGGGCCTCCTACTGGTGGGACGTGCCCTGAACACCTCACCAGGGAGGCGTCCTGGAGGCATCCTAATCAGATGCCC
>NW_024669039.1:0-352 GCF_008729295.1 Plectropomus leopardus | reverse complement strand
TTATTATAAAAGCATATTTTTAAACTTTATTATAACAATAGTTTATTAAACTTTATTATAACACTAATTATTTAACTTTATTATAAAAGCATATTTTTAAACTTTATTATAAGAGTAGTTTATTTGACTTTATTTTAACATGTTATTAAACATTGTACACACAGTAACAGAGTATTTATTATTATAACAGTATTTTATTGAAGTTTATTATAACTATTTTATTAAACTTTATCATAACAGTATTTATTATTAGAACAGTATTTTATTGAAGCAGCATCACAGGAGAGGGAGCGCTGCTGTGCGGTGCATCATCACGGCTGTGGTTCGGTCTCTGAAGATAATCTCAGCCGTG
>NW_024669038.1:0-228 GCF_008729295.1 Plectropomus leopardus | reverse complement strand
GTCTAGTTTAGTGACAGTAATCATATTACCTGGACAGTATGTGCAAATCCAAACCCCAAACCATAAAAAGATCTCATTGTGTCACCCTTATCAGAAACTGACATCACCTCGGTCTACGGTCCCGGAGAAAAGATGTCTCATTTTTCTAAAAACTTGTTTCCTTGATCACATCTTTTCCTGTATCGTTAGTGGAACTAAGATGCAACAAAATGATGCAAGTGAGGGAAA
>NW_024669037.1:0-337 GCF_008729295.1 Plectropomus leopardus | reverse complement strand
GATTTTAGGTGGAGCATATATGACCCCGTCAGATGATTCAAGATGGATGACAAATACTAAGATTTATGATGCACAATCGTGGCAGCTGAGGTTCACCACTCCAACTGCTGCAGGACTGTGCAGCTGTTAAAACACTCTAGTTAGACGTTTCCTTCCTAATATCAAAGTTTTTTTTAAAGTTAATTCCCAGTTTGTCCCAGAGCTGCTGGACCTGAAAGCGGACAACAGTGGATTCACGGTCGATCATGATTATCTGCTAAGAGACAAACTCTTCTAAACTGGAAGTGTAAAGTGTAAAACAGTCTGCCTGTCTTGGGATTCATGGCTGTGGGAATCC
>NW_024669036.1:0-318 GCF_008729295.1 Plectropomus leopardus | reverse complement strand
GTCATTGGTGCCTGCTCTGTGGGGGGTTTTGTTCTTTTCTTTTTGCTGCTGCTGCTGCTCTTCCTGCCTCAGGAACGTGTGTTGTTCCTGTTTAATGCTTTCCACGTAAGCACATGGAAGGGCAGGGGGTCCCCAGAACAGAGCCATACCACCAAATACTAATAACTGCAACAAGCTAAATCTAAAAGCTACTAAGAAGTGTTTTTCTTGACTAAGTGGTCCTGACTGAACTGTAAATTACAATTCTGTTTGTGAATTCAGAACAAGCAATTATCAATACCACAAAATAGCAGACTATATTTTTATGTGTCAGGGTTC
>NW_024669035.1:0-831 GCF_008729295.1 Plectropomus leopardus | reverse complement strand
ATGAAGGTCGTCCGTGTGAATGCTGACATTATTCAGCCTCTGAACAGTCTGACATTAATCAGACTGATCTTATGTGCTGTTTGTGCCTACGAAAAGTAATACACCACAGTTTATATATATACGCCAGATAATCATGAGGGCTGCGATAATATGACCAATGCACCAGAGAAGAGAAAGTGACAGACTGTCTAAGGAGGCAGGTCAAACAAACACAGGACTCCCCCCGGGAGACTGTTTGTTTTTCATGTGAAAACAAGTGAACTTCGAATTGATTTCAAGGTACGTTGTCACGTTACATTAAGTAAGCGACATTGAGTTAAGTATATGACTTGAAGTCAAGTGTTTTCTTCATGTTATGAGTACAACTTTACGTTAAGTGTGTAACTTTACATTACGTATGTAACTTTACAATAACTGTGTAACTTTACATTATAAGTTTGCATGTTTACATGTTTATAGGTTTGCATGTTTATAGGTTAACATGTTTATAGGTTTGCATGTTTACATGTTTGCATGTTTACATATTATCGTGTGCATGTTTACGTGTTTACAGGTTTACATGTTTACAAGTTTGCAGGTTTACATGTTTATAGGTTTACATGTTTATAGGTTTACAAGTTTGCATGTTTACATGTATGTAGGTTTACATTTTTACAGGTTTACATGTTTACAGGTTTGCAGGTTTACATGTTTATAGGTTTACATGTCCCTCTGAGGCAAACCTTGTTTTGTGATAATGGGCTATATAAATAAAACTGACTTGACTTGACATGTTTACATGTTTACATGTTTGCATGTTTACATGTTTACATGTTTACATGTTACAGGTTT
>NW_024669034.1:0-563 GCF_008729295.1 Plectropomus leopardus | reverse complement strand
GGTCAAACCTTGTGGATCTGATGTGGACTGGAGGACGTGTTTTTCCTCGAGGTGCGTGCGGTTAATCATGAGTCATTTCGTCGGCAGGATGGCCAACCTGAGCTACATCAGGAACTTCTGCTTCAGCCGCTCCAGTAAAGACGAGCTCAGCTACTGTCTGAGCACCTTCGAGGCCGCCGTGGAGTTCATCAACCTGGGCAGGCTGCAGGACACACACTCTGTGAGTCACACACACACTCTGTGAGTCACACACGCCGGGACGTCCGTCCCAGTCGTCCCAGTGTCCCCCTGCAGCGTCTGATGGTAATGGCTGGCTGTGTTGTTGTGTGTGCTCTCAGGGCTCGGGGGGGCTGAATGACAAGGCGCTGTTCAAGGAGAGGATGAGTCTGCTGTCTCAGAGCGCCGCCACGCCCATCCACTGCCTGTTTGAGGTGAGCGCAGGAAACAAACAAAACAACAACAACAACAACAACAACAACAACAACAACAACTCAATATTTAGAAACACGATGTGCCGCTGGGGCTCAGTAATGTCTGAGGGTCACATTCATAATCATGATAAT
>NW_024669033.1:0-339 GCF_008729295.1 Plectropomus leopardus | reverse complement strand
TGTCATAAACAATAACAAAGACATAACATGTCAATCACAATCATTTATTCTTTCTGTTGAATGGCCGCTGATCTTGTCCTCTCTGGGTTAGGCGCTCCCGAATTTCATTGTTTTTTCCAGTTTGTAGACATTCACAGTCGCTGTCCTGCTTCTTTGACTCAGCTGCTAATGGCCAGCAAATATAAATTTGCTGCAGTGTGTTCACCAACATAATGCAGAATCAAAAAGTCACACCTCCCAAATCCATGGTCACGTCTTTCTGGCTTTACATTTAAACTGACCTCATTTAGTGATTGCTAATTAGCTAAATGTCAGAGGCGAGACCACTTTGTCCCCACT
>NW_024669032.1:0-1059 GCF_008729295.1 Plectropomus leopardus | reverse complement strand
CATCCATCCATCCATCCATCCATCCATGCATCCATCCATCCATCCATGCATCCATCCATCCATTCATTTTCTTATCCGGAGTCGGGTCGCGGGGGCCGAATGTGAATGTGTGTGTGTAATGTGTCTCCTGTTTGAGGCTGCTATTTATTTATTATATTTATTTTTTTCACACTTCTTTTAAATTCTTTCTTTCTTTTTTTAAAACATTGTGAGTAGTTTTCTTAGACAGTTTTTATACAGTATCTCTACTTGCACTGTAAGAATTTCATTTGAATTTCGTTGTACTTGTACAATGACAATAAAGACAGATTCTGTTCTGTTCTATTCTATGTTTGTCTTTTTTTTATATTGTATCCAGCAGTCTCCTGTTTTATCTCCAGGTTCTCAGTGTGAAACCACAGCCAAGGCCGACATCGTGCTGTTGGTGGACAGCTCCTCTAGCACCGGTTTCATGTTTCAAACCATCAAGTTCTTTCTATCTGGAGTAGTCAAAGTCTTCGACATCGGCCCTGACAGAGTCCAGATTGGTAATATTTTTCACTACTAATACTGTTAATACTACTTTTCGTCCTTAAATTTTGTCCTGTTAATTGAGAAAATTACACTTATTTGTAACTGTGCCACTAAACTTTTAACCAAAATGAGGAAGAGGGAACACTTACCCCACTGTGATCCGTCATGAGCTGTCAGATATTCTGATGATGTTTTTTTAAATACTTTTGAATACTATTATAAGCACAAGTAAAAACCAACATAGCTTTTGTTAATTGTTCTCAGAGATTATTGAATACCTTTCCAAAAGCCATAAGAGAGGCGGGCTCTGTGAACATTTTTAAATGACAGCTGAAACTTGACAGCTGTTTATTTAGTCTCACTGTTAATTCATGTAATTGAAAATGCCATTGTCATTTTATATCAGTTCTTTTATTTTTACAAGTATTACTGGTGTCTGTGCTTTTCACTTTGACTTTTATATTTTGTTTATTATTTATTGTCTTTTGATTTGTATGATGTTCATGTCTTCTGTTTTTTTGTGTTGCTTTTTTATTGTGTATATAA
>NW_024669031.1:0-458 GCF_008729295.1 Plectropomus leopardus | reverse complement strand
GCTTATGAAAACACTGCACCCCACCGCTTGTGGGTAAATGTGTCAGATTGAGTTCTTGCACCTCTAGCTCTGTGAGAACCTGTTTGAATTTTGAACTCTGCTGTAAGGTTGCTTTCAAAGCCGCTGGTGTTCTTTTGTTCCCTTCTCTTACTGGTGTCTCAGCTTCCACTACTGCAAGTCATGAGACATTTTACTCTCAGAAAAAGTTGAGGACATCAGGTCACAGGACATCAATCTTGGCACCCAGTAACTCATCTGGTAGAGCGGATGCCCCATGCACAGAGGCTATGTCCTCATCACAGCAGTCGCAGGTTCGCCTCAAACCTGTGTCCCTTTGCTGCATGTCATCCCCTTTTTCTCCCCCTTTCACACCTAAAATGTGCACTGTACCTTACTAATATTGCCTGTGCTCCTCTACACACATATTATTAAACAATTTACCCTGTACTTTTATTAGG
>NW_024669030.1:0-548 GCF_008729295.1 Plectropomus leopardus | reverse complement strand
ATTCTGGTTTTCAGTCACGTAGGAGATGTTGCAAAAACAAACAAACATGTTTGATGGAGCAAAACTTTCCTGCTTATTTAGCTTCACAGGTGATAAAAAAGATCATTTTGTCTCTTCCAGCTTTCATACTGCTGAGTTCAAACACACAGTTTACAGGTAACGTGTGTAAAAGCTTGTAGTGCTAATTTAATCAAATTTAGTGTCCATCAGTAAAGATGACGCTGTACAGCGACTTAAGAGCTCGGATATCGCTGAAGATGTTCATTTCCTAGATATGTCTTTAGCATATTAATTAATACAACAACAAAAAAGTGGTAAGCCTCTTCATCACTCATTACCGACACGTTCACATTATCGACACGTTCACGTTACCGACACACGTTCACGTTACCGACACACGTTCACATTACCGACACACGTTCACGTTACCGACACACGTTCACATTATCGACACACGTTCACATTACCGACACACGTTCACATTATCGACACACGTTCACATTACCGACACACGTTCACATTATCGACACACGTTCACATTACCGACA
>NW_024669029.1:0-456 GCF_008729295.1 Plectropomus leopardus | reverse complement strand
ATAACGACAAATTCACTTTGTTTTATCCTGGTTGGCTATTTCCACAACTGGTGTCCAATTATGTTTCTTTGTTACAGTGTTGTTTTAAGGTGGTTTAAGGTAGAAGGGCAAACTTCTTAAGCTTTTATTCTTGATGAGGTGTTAAGGTCTGTATTTAACTGAAGTTTTTGGGGGGACTGGAGGAGTTCGGTCATAAAATCTTCACATTCCTTCTGATGTAAATGTAGATTTAGGTGTTAGACAGAAGAGGGACCAAGTGCGCACACATGCAGACAAAAATTCCCAGGTGCAAGACAAAGAACACCTCAGTGAACTTCATAAAAGTGTTGTTAGACAGGAAACATACTTGTTTGTGTTGGCGTCTCCATTCACGTCAGACTTCTGAAAAAGCGAGGCAGCACACAGAGGCAATGTGTCGATCTTGTTGTTCGGTCGTTCCAAGCTGTCAAACACTAA
>NW_024669028.1:0-561 GCF_008729295.1 Plectropomus leopardus | reverse complement strand
CCACCACCACTGTACACTCTTTTTTAACGGTAATTTCTCACTAAACTTCTCCAATTTTACCTCTAACATGTTTTCAATGGCCTTTGGTTGCTCCTGGTGGTTTTGATATCATATAATATGTATGTAATTGATCTTACTAGTCTTTATCTGTTCAGAATTTCGACTAAAATTGCTGTTGTTGTACCTATTTGAATTTTATCTATTTGTGTGCAATTCCTTTCATTTGTAAAGCACGTTAATTAACTGCGGTTGATTTTAAATTTCAAATATTGATAAACGTGATTAAATTTATTTGATACATCCACGGATGATGTCACAGTGTGTATTTTAGGTTAAGACAAACCTGCTTTTTTTGTTCCAACTGAGAGCCAGCTTTTCTGGGTCTGAACTAGAGGAGCATGATACGGGCATAACATAATATTACAATATTTCTGGGTATTTTTGTGAAAATGATATGACAAAAATACTGAGAATATCTTATTATTCATTTCAAGAACATACTATTGTGACAAAAGTTTTTTAATTATAAATGACAACATGAATATATTCACCTTCAAATAT
>NW_024669027.1:0-873 GCF_008729295.1 Plectropomus leopardus | reverse complement strand
GTGATGCAGCCATATTGTCTTTTGTCAGAAAACAATGATCATTCTTAGCTGCCCAGTTAATTGACAGGATGAGAAAAACAACCAAATAATCAGGTGTGATCATTGTAGAAGCCAGTTGTCTCTGTCCAGTCTACAGTGTGTATGTCAGTGATTTAGTGTCTGTCCTTCACTCTGCAACACATATGTAGAGATGGAGGAGGTCAGAGTTTTGCATCGACTCCTCCTCCTTACAGAGAAACACATCATATCTCTAAATAAGATATGATTAAGTTCATGCTTTCATATTATGATCATGATTTTTTATTATAAAGATTCTTTCGAAGTTATTCAATAGTAATTTCTTATCCTTATTTTATCTTACTTTTACTAGTATTATCAAGTGGATTTTATCCATTTGAACATGCATTCCATGTATTTCTTTCTGATTTTACTTTATTTTTACATGCAGGTTTTATTATGTCTTTTTGGCTTTTATGTGTTTCTGATGTGAAGAAACTTTGAAGACTTTTTTCTTTCTTTTCTGTATCAGTGAGCTGCTGTTGGGACCATTTGTGGTCTGAGGGCTCCTCCTCTGTCAGTTTCATGTAACAAGTGTTCAGGCACTGAGGGGTTTTTGTTCAGGTCTACTGATGGTTTGTGTTACTGTGTGTCTTTAGCACAGTAATACACAGCAGAGTCTTCTGGCTTTAAGTTGGACAGGCGCAGATACACCATGCTGTTGCTGTCATCTCTGCTGATTTCTGCACGTCCTCTTACGCTGCTGGCATAAGTGTTACTACTAGCATCCGAGAAGCCGCTCCCGATCCATTCCAGTGCTTTCCCGGCCGGTTGTCTTATCCAGCTCATAGCACAGCAGCTAAATGTGAAGCCAGA
>NW_024669025.1:0-574 GCF_008729295.1 Plectropomus leopardus | reverse complement strand
ACTGAACGCTTTTTTAATGTTTCCATCTGACTCATTAAAACAAGAACGCAGTTAAAGGCTTTTTAAATGAGCACTTGATGTCTGCGTGTTGGATATCACGCCAAGGAAGTTACAGCTAATAGGTCCCAGACAAAAACAGCCATGATTGATTTTTTTATTGCAGAGTTGAGTCGGTCATTTTTACTATCACAAGTATGATGAGAAAAATCTAAGATTAGACTTCAGTCTAACTTTAACCGGTGTGGCTGCTGCGTAGATACATTTTGTTTGTATGGTTTTACACGTGCTATTTTAAAGTGTTTGCCAAACATGACACTATCTCGAGAAACATTGGCTGTCAGTGTCGTTTCTCCAAATCCTGTGAAAAACAGGACAGAGCCGCTAACATCACCCTAAACTCTGATGGCGTCCCTAAACCAGATTCCACACTGGATTTGCTGGTCATAATGTTTTTTTAAATGTAACCTACTGTACATCTCCATAAAATGGTGTGGACAATTAATGATGTGTTTTGGGCCTTGCAAATAAGTAAAACTTTTCCAATTACTGCATGGGGAACTCTGAATTTTGCTTT
>NW_024669024.1:0-719 GCF_008729295.1 Plectropomus leopardus | reverse complement strand
AACAGAACAGACCCCTTGTGCTAGTCTATTTTTAATACTATATTGATAATGATGATAATTTTTATGGACTTTCTAGCCATCTGTACACTCCCACTTTACACTATATACCATATTCACCCATTCACACACATATTTATACAATAGTGGCAGAGGCAACCACCAGGCTCACCTGATGCCTGATCAAACTATATATTGCAAACATGTGAAAATTGGGTTTCAAGAAACATTAAAGTTTAACAAAGACATACCTATGTATTTACCACGGACATAAAGTTATGTGTATTTACAACTGTTTGATCCATGTGAGAGCAGCTGAAGACGCTGTATACTGAGCGATACAGCTGTAACAGGCTGTGCGCGCTCCCGCGGACGGCAATCAGTTTCTGGCAAATGATCACTTTTTGCCATCCAGTCGGTAAAATATTACACTTATCAAAATATTGGTGGTTTTGGATCCCAGCTCCTCCAGTCCTCAAGTCAAAGTATCCTTGGGCGAGATGCTGAACCCTAAATGTGTGAGTGCATGTGAATGTTCAACTGAGCAGCAGGTGGCACATTGTATGGTAGCAGTCCAGCCACTGGGAATTTCAGGCAGGAAGACAAAGTTTTCCAAAGTGAATCCCTCATCCACACCCATGGTGAGGGTGTTTAAAAACTAAAAAAATTTTTTAAAAAAATCTGATTATCTGAAGCACCTCATGTCTTGCTCTAACCTCTCC
>NW_024669023.1:0-207 GCF_008729295.1 Plectropomus leopardus | reverse complement strand
CATTTATTTATGGCTGACCGTGTTACCCTGAGTAAACAGGAGAGAAAGTAATTGCTTTAAACCTTTTTAACTTATTTATGAATTTTAATTAAATCGCGGTGCCTCCACTTAGCAGGAAAATATGAATTACTGATTTTTAATCGCTACTAAGAATTTTGTCTCTATCTAAATATTCCCTTTTTAAACCTTAAACACACTGCAATAAAA
>NW_024669022.1:0-688 GCF_008729295.1 Plectropomus leopardus | reverse complement strand
AGCACAAGTTTCCTGTGTTTTAGTTGAACTAATACACTGAGCTCCATTTCCTTCTCTTACTCCCTCCACTAGAAAATGCTTATGTCTGTTTACTGCATTGCACTAACTCTGTTTCCTCTCCCTTGTCTCCTAGTTTTCCCGGATCCTGGCAGCAACCTTGGCTGTGCTTGATAGTGGTGATGGCTGTGCTGGTGATGGGGTTCCTGCCTTTGGTCATGCTCGTGCTGTGGCTGCACTGATACTGTATCCCCAGCTTGTCCTGACTGTGGCCTTGATTTTGCCACTGCTGTGGTCCTGCCTGAAGCTACGCCTGTGTTGTGAGTCTTAGTTGCGTTAATGCCGTCATCGTGCTTGACGCAACCCTCTACTGCCTTTATTATAAGCCACCCCTCCACTATCAATACACGCATGGGACTCTTATCAACACCCACAATATTATCATAGAGTGCATTTAGTTAATGTCAAAAAAGGCTTAAAACCTTAAAAATTTAGCACGTCCAAAAAATGGCCAACAAGGCAATAGTATAGTATGGCGAAAAAAGTCAAAATGTGACCCCTCCTAAAAATGGCTGAAAACCACTTAGAATAACTTGTAGAGATGCGTTATAGTATTCAAAGTGGGAATAAACTTCAAAAAAGGCCAAAAACCTTAAAAATTTAGCACGTCCAAAAAATGGCCAACAAGGCA
>NW_024669021.1:0-1319 GCF_008729295.1 Plectropomus leopardus | reverse complement strand
ATTTAAATGGGGGCGTGGACAGGGAGTGGTCGGGTACTCCAACATGTGCGCTCAATTCCATGCTGATTGGGATGTACAAAGGGAATGTGCTTGGATTCATGCGTGCGCACAGATTCATACATCAGGATTTTTTTGTGCGTACGACGTTTTCTGGATTTGAGCGTACGCCATGTTTCAGTAGCAAATCCACGCAAGTCTTTGTACATGAGGCCCCTGCCCAGCCTGATTCATTCGGATCAGGTGGGGTTAATTAAGGGTAGGTCTTCGGCAGATAATGTACGTAGGTTACTACATCTGATTTGGCAGGTGAGAAATTGCCCTGAACCCATAGTCACTTTCTCTCTAGATGCAGAGAAAGCGTTTGACAGAGTTGAGTGGACATACTTGTTTAGAACACTACACAGGTTCGGATTAGGCCCCTCCTTTATAAAACTGGTTAGACTTCTATACTGCAACCCCAAGGCCTCAGTGTTGACAAATGGGAACATGTCCTCTTGTTTCCCCCTACACCGGGGTACGAGGCAGGGATGTCCCCTGAGTCCTCTAATTTTTGCATTGGCGTTAGAACCTCGCCTCGCATATTTGTGTTCTTTTAATCTGAAATGGTGGTTTTCTTTGTTTTCAGCGGTATGATTCCTCGTCTGCTCGGCGACATCCTGTCTCTGTGGATTTGTAACCTGCTGGCTCACCTCATCAATACATACGCCATCGATGACTCGGTATATAGCACTTCTTTCTTTCTTTGATTTGAGGGGGCAAGACATTTATTTGAGGGGGCGCTGCGCAGAGCTGGCCTCGTTTGGAAATCATAAAAATGGCAGATTTTATCGTAGGTTACATTAATACTGACACACAGGCCGCGATTTAACACTTCTGTCTTCTCTTCATTTCAGGGCAACATGAGCAGAGGCAACAGTTTATTTTTCTGAAAGCTCCCAGCAGGAGAGATGTAAGCAATGGAGAGAGAACTGAGCTGAACCTAGTCAATAAAACGAAAGAGGGCCAAAGAGGGCCTGATGGAGATCCGGCAGGGACAGTGAGGATGGCTCTGAGTACCTTGTCAACAGGGGAACCATTTGCGGCTCCATTTAGATGAGCTGCCACATGAGTCACTCAGTTTTTCTCAGATAACAATCCGTGATGCTTATGTGGTTCAAATCTTGTGTTAAATACGGTTAAGGGAACAAAGAAATTTAGTAATTGCTGCATTTGTTTTGGTTTTCTCAGGGTAAAAATTACATACCACAGGCAATGGGTATAATGTATAATCTTAATATTTGAAGGACTGGATAGTCTGTTAAAGGGGTATGATGGACACT
>NW_024669020.1:0-806 GCF_008729295.1 Plectropomus leopardus | reverse complement strand
ACAACCACTACACAGTAGTGTTACACATATTTCAGAATAAAACAACCTCATCAGGCTTAAGTTGCAAATATTTACAGTGACCTCCCTTTCCACTTAGCATGTCTTGAACTCTCTTAGGCAGGCAATATGAAATTTACAATACTCATCTTCTGGTGTATTTACACCAGGTAGCATACAAGACTTGTCCAAAGCTCAATATTGATTATTTGAGCTACCTTTTGTTGTAGTTGTATGATTCCATGTTTCACACTAAATATTGACTTCAGTCAGAAAAAACAGAATACAATGATTTGCCAATCCTTTTCAACAAGTGCAAGTTAAAACTCTACCATGCGAAGTGAAAGCCATATATCAACAACACCTGGAAACGCCGCCACCTTCTCTGGGCCCGAGCTCATCTGAGGTGGACTGACGCAAAGTGGAAAAGTGTGCTGTGGTCTGACGAGTCCACATTTCAAATTATCTTTGGAAATCATGGACGTCATGTCCTCTGGGCCAAAGAGGAAAAGGACCATCCAGACTGTTATCAGCGCAAAGTTCAAAAGCCAGCATCTGTGATGGTATGGCGGTGTGTTAGTGCCCATGGCATGGGTAACTTGCACATCTGTGAAGGCACCATTAATGCTGAAAGGTACATACAGGTTTTGGAGCAACATATGCTGCCATCCTAGCAACGTCTTTTTCAGGGATGTCCCTGAGTGCAGGTACTAGACTGGCCTGCCTGCAGTCCAGACCTGTCTCTCATTGAAAATGTGTGGCGCATTATGAAGCGCAAAATACGACAACAGAGACCCCGGACTGTTGAG
>NW_024669019.1:0-222 GCF_008729295.1 Plectropomus leopardus | reverse complement strand
ACACTATCTTGCTTTCCCTCTGAGGAAAAGTAAGCCCTCTTTTTATATTTTTATGGAACCTACAGTTAAAACATTGGGTGAGGTTGCATTAGCAGCTTTCCAAGATCAGGAATTTTACTGTTGAATACACTCCCTCATATTTGTCATGACTAGAGCTGACTGTTCTCATGCCATGGAGGTGATTATTTAAAATTTTAAAGAATCAGCACAAGCAACATGATC
>NW_024669018.1:0-793 GCF_008729295.1 Plectropomus leopardus | reverse complement strand
GGTGAGCATCTCCTCCATCAGGCCCTCGTGTTTGGGGGAGTAGTAGCCGTGGTGGGTGGGTGTGAAGGACCTGTCTGAACTGAAGCAGAGAAGAAGAAAACAGTGAAGCTCAACAATCATGACAGAGGCAGCGATCACGGCGGATGGGACATTACAGTCATGAGGAGTACAGGGAACGTGTGCTTTAATTACTACAACCAGGGATAAATGATCGCTACCCAGCCCCAGGAAATCTGTTACACTGGTTCTATCAGCAGTGCTGAAGATGTAAAAGGCCAGATACTCGGCCAGCGTCAGCACATACCTTTGCATTCGACTATGAAGGAGTGACAGGGAGGACCAACGATGAAGTATGAGCAGGAGAGGTTGCAAAACACACACACATGTACACACACATATACAAATACAGGCAATTAGTTGTTGAGTTAATTGTCCTTGAGAGGAAAGGTGTCATAAGTACATACATAAACACATACTCTGATACATGATAGCAAGCACAACCATACACAGAGAGTATCATTAATTAGGCTCATAGAGGAAGCATCAGTTTCCTTGTACTGTATTGTCACAAGCTATATAACCCTTTGAAAACTTGAGAAAATTAGTTTGATTCCTTTTGAAAACATGGGGGGAAAAGGAAATGGCCAACTTGGTAAGAAATATCCCACAAATTGCATGATATTGTTAAGTTGTTGACAAGAAAATTACCCAAAAAATAGTTTTAAAAAATAGGGGAGGATTATTAGACGATTATCCAAAAAATTATGGGAAATGTCCAGAAAACTATAATTCT
>NW_024669017.1:0-261 GCF_008729295.1 Plectropomus leopardus | reverse complement strand
TCTAATCCACAGTTAGTTTCACCTGTCATCTGAAGCAGAATCCACAGCCTTTTCTAATGTCTCTCTACTGTACACTATGTTGTCTTCACTCATATATATCAGGTTTACCTGTAAAACAGAAGTAGAGTGCTGTCAGAAAAGACAAAAATGTTATTTTTCATTGTTTTCTGCTTTAGCACACTGGATTCAAAATGAAGTTATAACTTTGAGGTTAAAGTGTCAACACTCAGCTTTAATTTTGAGGGTGTTGACATCCACATC
>NW_024669016.1:0-459 GCF_008729295.1 Plectropomus leopardus | reverse complement strand
TGTGGGAGTTGGGGTAATGTATTATTTTTTTTTAAATTATTTTTCTGTCTTTATGTAAAGCACTTTGTGCTACATTCATTTTGTATGAAAAGTGCTATACCAATAAAGTACAGGAACACTAATGCCTGATTTCTTGCTGCTCGTGGTTCGCCTTTTGGTCATGTTGTGCATCGGGAACATGTACCACACTTTAAACAAGTGCGGCAGAGCACGTTAAACCCCTATAGTGCTGGACATCTTTGGTACCGAGACTGATGAGATGTAACAATTCAACATTCAAAAGCCAGCTTAACAGGAGAATTTTATCAGACTTTACTACAGTGCACATGGTGTCTCTGTTGCAGTACATATAGACATAAACATGCAATAAATCCACATGCACTTCCACTTACTCTTTAAATCTACATTTTGCTGTATTACCCGTTCACTGCTCAGAGTGTCTCTCTGCTGAGGTTTTCA
>NW_024669015.1:0-467 GCF_008729295.1 Plectropomus leopardus | reverse complement strand
GAGTGAGTGAGTGAGTGAGTGAGTGAGTGAGTGAGTGAGTGTGTGAGAGTGAGTGAGTGAGTGAGTGTGTGAGAGTGAGTGAGTGTGTGATTGGCAATGGCGATTTTTATATTTAAGTGTCTCTGTGCTCGCTTGTTTATCACATGGGGTTCCCAAGGTCATGGAAAATTTGGCAAAGTCATGGAATTCCACAGACTTTTTTTCCCAGGCCAGGAAATGTCATGAATGAGTGAAATCCCTGCATGTTTTGTTTTTTTTGGGGAGGGGAGTCGCAGATTTTTGCCATTTCTAATTAAATTGATTGTTACAGTAAATTGAACACACAGGGTCAAAGTCAAATTCAAGGACTTTGAGGTACTTTTTCAAGCACTCATTTTTATTTTTAAGGATGAAATTGTTCGACCATCCAAACGTGCTACTGGGGCATGAAATCAACTTATTTATCAGCTTGTTATTATTATTTAGAA
>NW_024669014.1:0-563 GCF_008729295.1 Plectropomus leopardus | reverse complement strand
AACACAATTTAGCATGCATTTAATTCAAAGACAGATTTTATATCCTGATGAGTAAAATTATTTGCTTTAAATGCTAAATGTAGGTGATGCCTTCAGGACATTATACTACGGACGGCCAATCACTTTTACATTTTTTTCTACTGAGAAAATAGGATAATTTTGGCAGCAAAATTGGCAGCAACATCAGAGGAGCAGCAGAATATCAGCGCATCACATGGGGGAAACGACAATTTGTGTCTAGGTCTAACAAATCGAGTGAGGATCAGACTGATTCAGATCATGAGGTCCAGAGGTAACGTCAAAGTTCCTGTTCTGACTTTCATTCATTTAAAATATATTTTAGACTAGAAAGCAGAAAAAGCACAAAAAAGCTCATTTGAATTATTGGCCAGGACATCTATCGGTCAGCATGGCATGACATATCGTGACTGAAACCTCCGGACTAACATTTTCATTTATTATTTAGAGATCTCAAATTAATCATGTCATTATCTTGATAACTGAAATTATATTGTCATCTTGGGGGAAAAGTTTTCTTATCAAGAAAATTCTTATCTCAGGAA
>NW_024669013.1:0-579 GCF_008729295.1 Plectropomus leopardus | reverse complement strand
ATTCTAAAAGAACAGCAACAACTGAGGAAAATCCAACACTACATCGATCATAACTGTAACTTTAACTGGAGTGACTTTATTCTCCTTGTGCTGGACAGTGTGTTGTCCTTTCAAATGCCTTTCAAAAGTATTTAAACTGTTAAACCCTGAGCAAATTAGTGTGGTTTTCTTTTTCAGAAACATAGTTAGTAAGGCAATGAGATACTTGGTAAGACATGTTTCAAAAAAACTGCAAGAAATTTGTAGATTTAAAAGAAAAAAAAGCTAGGGAAAATGTCTAGGGCAAATAAAAAAGAAAAAGAAAAAGCTAGAGAAAAAAATAAAAATATATAATTATCGTAATTACTTATTTACAATCATGCTACAGAATTATTATAATTTTTAAGCATTTTTCTGTTCAAGTTTTCTGTTTGTTTTTTCTTATTTTATTTATTTATTTATTTTTTTTACTGATTTTCAGATAATTTTCTTACACTTTTTAGCAGATTTTTTGAGTAATTTCCTTTGTTGCTACTCATTGCCTTCACCCCATGTTTTTGAAAATAAAAGCAAGCCTATTTGCTCAGGTTTCAAAGTATT
>NW_024669012.1:0-714 GCF_008729295.1 Plectropomus leopardus | reverse complement strand
AAAGTTCTGTTTCATGTGTCTCTAAATCATAGATGAACTAATATAAAATTACTGGTGATGCCGACATTGTGTTTTCTTTAAAAACAAAATTGGGGAGGTGAAACAATTTCACTGACTTCCTGCCAAAACTTACAAAAGGCATGTTTTCACACATGCAGCCTTTATCTACATGCTGTCAAATAAGTGACATTAAAGCCTTTAAGTGTAGCGTCTGGCATTAAAGGGACAGTTCACACCAAAATCAAAAATACATGTTTTTCCTTTTACATGGAGTGTAATTTATGAATGATAATTTTGGTGTGAGTTGCTGAGTGTTGTAGATATGCGCACAACCTTGTTCTGATTCCCAGGTTGTCAAATATAGACGCCACCGTGTCTGAGAGTGATGCACTGGGGGAACTGTTAAGCAGATCTATGTGATGCACAGCTAAATAGTCTTGGTTAAGTTTAGGCAACAAAACTATTTGGTTAGGTTTAGAAAAAATATGTTTTGGGTAAAAAAAAAGTATGAAACGAAACGAAACGCAACATGAATTAAATACATGATGAGTTACGTCAGTATGCGACGTAAAAAAAACATTACTGTAAAACAACATGGTTGGTTTCACGTTTGGAGGGTGTAGTTGTATAGAGAAAAGAGTTCCTACATATATTATGTATTACATAGACTGATAAATAGCACTACAGATGAGAGGAAAAAATATTAATTTTTAA
>NW_024669011.1:0-317 GCF_008729295.1 Plectropomus leopardus | reverse complement strand
GAGTGTTTATAGCAAAATGCTAATTTGCAACACCTGTCCATGAGCGGATTTAAGAAATTACAAATTGAAATACAGAGAAAGAAGAGGGAAACAAATACAAAAGAAATATAGGTAATCACAAATACAATAGAAATACTGATATAAAATTTCTGTGTGCAGAGACTAAACATTCATGATCCTATACCTGTTTTAAGTGTGGAAACAAAGTTGTTTCTCCTCCAGCAATGACTTCTCACCTTTGTTAAAAACAAAGTGTCCAGTTTAATTCTGTTGATACATTCTATTTATTTGCAGACTTGTCCTAATTTTTGCCACTG